>NC_082399.1:13720569-13808069 GCF_031168955.1 Gadus macrocephalus
CCCCTCAGAACTGTTCGGGGAGGGGCTCGTACGGTCTGCTTCCCTCTCCGTCTTTCTGAAGTGCAGGGCCCCGATAGCTCAAGTAATAAGAAGGATCGAGATCTTCTGACTTTTTTTTTTCTTCCACAAATCAATCACTTTGACATCACACTACATTGCATAGTGTGCTTGCGTGTGGTGGCCTTGACAGCTGACTTTCCTGTATTATAATCGTTATAATTAATGGGGAAATTTGATTCAGTGAGTAGCAACATCTACCAAGGAGACGGGTGATCATTGGATCGTTCTACTGACCAAACGACTCGATTGGAACAGAAAAAATAATGTACAACGTATGAGGGATGAATTGTATCCAGCGTTTCTGGAGCGGCTGGTAATTAGCTTGACGTTTTTACTAATTAGTCAATCTGCAGATAGATTCATCTACTCAATTTAATCAATTAAGTGCGTTCAGATCAATGTCACTGAGGAGGGCGCGGTCAGGAAGCCCCCTGGAATAACGGACTTTCAGACAGAACAACATGAACCTACAAAAACAAACGGGGTGAATAATGAATCAAACGGGTTTAGGGACGCAGGGCCCAGCCGAGCTGCACTGAGCGGGGGTTATTATGGGGTGTGAAGCGTCTGGTCTCCCACCTTCCCTTTGGCAGCGCTCCGTCCTCCAGGAACAGAGCCCAGATCTGGTGGCAGCCTGCCATGGCAACCCACAGCACGTTCCACTCCATACCGCCTGAACACACACGCACAATAAACAACAACCAAACACACAGCAAAAAGAAATATTATAAACACAAAAATAACACACACACACACACACACACACACACACACACACACACACACACACACACACACACACACACACACACACACACAGTGAGTCCATGCTGAAGGTGGATTGAAGTTGTTATGTCATCCATTCAGACTGACTGGATTCAAACAAGCCGATGAATGACTTCAGACCCATAAGTCGTCAATGCCAAGATACCGTGCGGTAAATATCCCGGATAGAACATCCGGATAGAGTAACTTCCGCAAAAGGGTCTCCGATGGGGAAGAGTGCCGTACTGGCAGTAATGAGACCTCACACACCGCATGCAGTGCCTGGGATCGATTGATTTGATGGTTCAAAACCCGTACACACATTTGAAGCTAAAGTAAGACATCTACGACGATCAAGGTCAACACAAATAAACGTTACACTTAAGCAATGAGCCGTCTGTTTTTGTTTTGTTCATCGCGATATATATTTATGAAACAAAGAAAGAGAAAGAGAGCGAGAGGGAGCAGATGACCGCAGTGACGAACACAGTGAACAGAGACAGCGTTTGTTGATACCAAGTCTTACACAAGCTTTTAACAGACTGATAAAGAAAACAGTCACGGCTGCCTCCCCCCCCCCCTCCCCAATACTGCTGAGTAACAACAGACTGATAAGGCTCCGGAACATTAAAATATAATGGAAAAAAGGGACTTGCCCTGGGTCAAAATAATAAAAGCTTAATATCAGCCGTTCTGCTTCCTTTGAGGTTAAATCAGGAGCAGGAGATTGCAATATAAGATTAATAATTACTTTCATACGACATGACCAAGAGATCCTGAGGAGAGTGGGCTCCTTATAATTCTGACGGCTCCTTTCCTCTTTCCCAAAGCTAAATGGACGAGTGAAAAAGAAGTTAGCGAGTGAAAAAATTAATCATTTTGTCTTTTAATCCCTTTTTAGAGCTTTGAAGACCACATGAGCCACTTTCAGATCATAAGTCTAAGACTCCCTTTAAACAAAAAAGAAAAATTCATTAAAAAAAAACACTAATTTGACTTTAAGCGCAGATTGCGATCGCGGTAACAGTCGGCTAGCATTCATGGAACGACGACAGATTGGGAACCGATATCGGTCAGCTTAGTCTCAGGCTGCGTTTGAGACGACCGGCTCTTCTGAAGGATTGGACTGTGATCTTATAGGAGTTGGATGCAAGCTCCAACTTTTTTCTAGTGTATGATTTTAACCTTTCAATATCAGATCAGTGGTTCCCATTCGTTTTGTGGGACTAAGTACGGTGCTCGAGCCGTTGTTGAACAAACAGCGTATCCAAAAAGGCTTCGCAAATTCCAAAAACACTAGCACATTAATGGGAAACACAAACTCTGAAAGACAAAGGCAAAAGCCAGGACGCCAACGCAAAAGCCAAACCAGTAATGCAAAAGTTTGAAAGGATTCCAATTTAATTTAATTTATTGTCGTTTTTGTGGTTTATCCACAATATTCACTGTTTGAGTAAATAATAATAGTCCCCCGTCAATAAAAGATGCCCTTTGTGTTTTCCCTTAATGCGCTTGTGTTTCCAAGTCACACCATGATCCATGCGATGAGACAAAATTAAGCTCTTACGTAGAATGGGTCAATAATGCATAGTTTAAATAATGTAGCATACATTGGTGGTAGATCTCAACTGTGGCAAATCATATTTTGTATATCTTATACATAAATCATGTATTTATTTTCTGCATTTTATACGCTATCTGTAGCTGGTGGCAAAAAAACTTAGGTTTTTCATACATTTTGTGAAAATCCATATAATAACCACAAGGTTAACATAAGTGCTGTTTAGCTCACATTTAACTAGTCAGTTTGCCTGAATCATGTTCTGACTTAAATTGAGGATCATGAGAGTGAGAAAATGTCAACATCCTCGTTATTATCTTTTTTATACTTACTCATAACCTTACCCAAACTAATCACTTGAAACTAACAGTATAATAATGAATTAAAAAGCCTGTCAAAACATCACAAAACCTTTGCTTCCCTCTCTAAAATTCCTCTCTATTCCATAGGAATTGTGTATGATGATATGATATAATTATATATATCATTGAATAAGTAAATAAATAATATAAACAAATTGTTCAGGTCTTACCCGCGGTTCCCAGGCACACATCCCAAGGAGAGCTGATTGGCTGCTGGGGTCCCATGGCTCCGCCTTCTTTGTCGGTTCCCTGAGTGCCGTCCCCAGCTATGGTGGTGACTCTCCCCGTCAACAGGTCAATCTACAACACACACACAGACACATTGTTATAACCCACCGTCATATCAACGGCCCTTAGAAGGTATGCACAAGCCTCACAGTAAGAAGTAGTAATTCCCACATCGCTACATCTCTCGCTACGTTCTACCCTTCCACTGGTCTAATGTGACACGCCATGTTCGGTGATTGAGCACCATCTTATGTTATCTAAAATAAATCTTAAAAGCTATTTATTTTTAGAATGAAAATGCATAATTAAATATAGCTTGTATGTCAGCAATCTTCCAGGACCCCCATATGCAAATAAGGAGTCCCAGAGTAAGCTCTCGACCCAGTGGTTGGCAACCACTAACTCGAGTTCAGGAGGCTGCTGATTGGCTGACCTTGCGGATCAGGTGGTTCTCGGTGTCTGCCACGTACACCAGGTCGCCCCTCATGGCCACGCCCTGCGGTGCATAGAAGGTCGCCTCCGACAGGTCGCCGTCACGCCTCCCGCTCCCCGGACCTGTGACATAGCAGATGTGAGCGGCACCCTGAAGCATGCGGGATTTGGGTGGCAATCACATCGATGACCTGAGGGGAGCACTGCACTGTGCAGCCTCTTTGTGGAAGGCCAGAGTAACCAGAGCAGTGGGAATCGCCTTCCTACTGTGTCAAGTCAACCATAGAACATCTATATCTAAACATACAATTAAGTAGGCTTTTTTTTTTTTTGTTTAACGGGTTTGCAACACGGCGACCCGAGGCGCTCAGTTATGCAAAAGCAGTCAGCAAAACACTTCCCATTGATAAAAATGACCACGGTACATAACCGCCCCTCTGCTGTTATGAAGCCTTCAGGGCATTATCCGTTCAATCAGCGACCGCATGCACACAGCTGACACGCAGCACAGCCCATCGCGTTTGCAAAAACAGAAAATGCGGAGACAACATTAACTTGACATGAACTGGCTTGAATTTATAATTAGGCTTATCTCCATATGTTGTTGCATATGTGATACAAAAGGTACAACAAAAGTGCTATCAAAGGAATTCTTTGACAGCAGGATCAGACTGAACAAAAAGCAGTAAAAGGAAGGCAAGCATCCAAAAGAACACGAGCACCAATAAAATACCTTCTTATACATAAATAACCAGCCTACATTTTGTCTTTATTAAAAACGAACAAAAGTACATCGAGTACTGTACATATTTCTTGGGACATTCTTGAAAAGACAGAACCTGTCGTTTTTAGGCATCTAGCAGGACGTCTGGAGTGACCCCAACCCCTTGACCCCTGACCCCTGACTCTGACCCCCTACCTCCCACGGTGTGCAGCAGCCTCCCCGTGGACGACACCACCAGGATCCGGTGGTGCCCGGTATCGGCGATGGCCAGCCTCTTCCCGTCGCGGTCGCCGCCGCCGTCGTCCACGGCGACCTTCCCCGGGAAGGAGAGGAGCGTGGGCGGCAGGGAGTCCCGGTACAGCTTCAGCCCCACGCCCTGCGGCGTCAGCAGCCCCCGCTCGCCGTAGTACCGCAGGGCCGCGCCCGCCAGGAGGGGCAGCCGCTGGCGGTGGCCCTCGCCCACCAGGGAGAAGAGCAGGTTCCCCCGGGGCCCCAGCAGCACCAGGGTGGGCCAGCAGGTCACCTCCAGGTCGCTCCACAGCCGCGCCTCGCCGTCGTTCACCACCGGGTGGCGGATGTCGTAGCGCAGCACGGCGCTGCGCACGTTGTCCAGCACCTGGAGGAGGAGGAGGAGGAGGAGGAGGAGGGGGAGGAGGAGGGGGAGGAGGGGGAGGAGGAGGAGGGGGAGGAGGAGGAGGGGGAGGAGGGGGAGCAGGAGGAGGAGGAGGGGAAGGAGGAGGAGGAGGAGGAGGTGGAGGTGGAGGAGGAGGGGGTGGAGGAGGAGGAGGAGGGGGAGGAGGAGCAGGAGAAGGTGGAGGAGGGGGAGGAGGAGGGGGAGGGGGAGGAGGAGAAGCAGGGGGAGGAGGAGAAGCAGGGGGAGGAGGAGGTGGAGGAGTGGGAGGAGGAGGAGGAGGAAGAGGAGGGGGTGGAGGGGGAGGAGGAGGAAGAGCAGGAGGAGGAGCAGGAGGAGGTGCAGGAGGAGGGGGAGGAAGGGGTGGAGGGGGAGGAGGAGGAAGAGCAGGAGGAGGGGGAGGAGGAGGAGGGGGAGGAGGAGGGGGAGGAGGAGGGGGGGGGGAGGAGGAGCAGGAGGGGGAGGAGGAGCAGGAGAAGGTGGAGGAGGAGGAGCAGGGGGGGGAAGAGGAGGAGAAGCAGGGGGAGGAGGAGGAGCAGGGGGAGGAGGAGGAAGGATGCAGGGTGAGGTGGAGGGGAAGGAGTTGAAAAGAAGGAGGGGGAGAAGGACGAGTAGCAGGAGACAGGAAATGGAGGAAGAGTCAGGATGAAGGCGGAGGTGAAGGAGTTGAAAAGTAAGAGGGGGAATAGGAAGAGGAGGAGGAAAAAAAGGAGGAGAAGGATTGGAAGAAGAAGAGGAGTGAAATGTAATGTCATTTTTTGTGCAGATAGCAAAAAAATACACAAAAAAACAAGGGTCTAAGCCGGCTTTCAAATAGTGCTGTTATTTTCAAGTACCCAGCGTGGGTTTAGGTAAAGTATCATTGAAACTGGTTTTACATTCATGGCTCACGACAAATCGGACACTTACCTTTTCATTTGGGAACTTGGCGGAGTGTACACCCACAATAACCAGCCCATCTAGAGGTGGATATCCCAGTGTATGGACGATAGGACAAAGCAGTGGATGGATGGGGAGACAAGCAGGATAAACAAACGTTAGCAGAGTGATTTAAAAGTTTGATAAAAAAATGCTAAAAGTTCAACTGCCCACTTTGACAACACATGAGTATATATTCCCTCCCTGTTCAAACAATTATCTGATAAAGAAATATTGGAACTCAGCCTGAGGCCACAACTGTGGTACTGGAAAGTGAACAAATTTATACTTTAATAACAAACGTATAGTAACAAATCAACGTCTGCTCTTTATCTTTGTTAATCAAAAAATACCAAAATAAATCTTTCTTCGGAGGAAATATGCATATAATTTATACCATTATTTGTATTTTTACATTGACTATTACATTTGACCCTTTGGCAGGTAAAAAAGCCTGGGTAATAAACAATCGCTTGTCTGGTAGATTTCCCCACACTGGAAGGTAAAAGGACAACATGATAACAGTTCATGTGACTGTAAAATGGTAACTTCAAAAAGGAAGAGGAGGGGGTGGAAGGAGAAGAAGGATGAAGAGAAAGGAGACGATGGAGAAAAGGGGGTGTAGGAGGAGAAGGAGGAAAAAAGGAGAAGGAATGGGAGGCAGAAGAGGAGTGAAATGTGTCGTCGAGGGACAATGTGAATACATACAAGGCTCGCAATTCTTTTGTGCAGAGAGCAAATAAAAATACAAAAAACCAACGGCAAAGTGGCTGAAACTGCCAGTTCGCTAACCCAGGCTTCAATATGTCTTGTAGCAAGCAACAACAGTTTTGATACCCAGCTAAACCCTTTGCTAGATGTCATGATGCCCTCTCTTTTATTTAACCCACTGTCCTCTCCACAGAAGACAAAAAGAAAATCAATCAGATAGTATATCAAAAAGAAAATGAAAAATCTCTCTGAGTGGCCATGGGGACAGAAATAGAGCCATACAAATACTGCCCATTCATCTCTGAAAACAGGATCCATGACATCACAACAGTTTGTCGGAGATATTCGACAAACCTCCCCTGATTTGCACAGAGCACCAATGAGCTCTGTGATCCTCAGGGGCTACCCTAAACCTCCAGTCGGCTTTTCAGAAGAATCCCTCAGTCCTATCAAAACAGCAGGCTCATTTTAGTTATGGACCCAAGGAGCCAGATTGATCACACTGTGTGTCTGGGCCTGTGTGTGTGCCCGTGGAAGGCGGCAAGCCTTACATAAGTGCCCCTTGATGGGCAAACCTTATGCAACGGTGTTACTAAGGAGAGCTTCATGTTCCATGCATTGTTCCCATCCCCCCTACTTATTCATCTTAATCTACCTAGTTTCAACAATGCACCAGAATCTTTGAATAATGTCTACTCTCAAGTGTACATCTTCATTATATTTACATTGTAACGGCTTGTTGTGTATATGGATTCTTTATTTAATATCTATCTTATTTGACATGTGTATCTTCTCTTTCTATAAATGCATTCAATTGACCATCCATTTTGAGTTACGTGATACCAGAAGGAGGTTGCACTGCCCGAGTGCTGCTCCTACACAAAAAACAGAGCTTTGAAACTCAGCCACAAAATTTACAGACCAAAGAGTGCAACTCATTTGTTCAATTCATCCCCCATATTAAATTATACCTCTATCCAACCAAAGATCTTGAATGATATTGAATCACCCTACGTCGTTGTTTGGTTGAACTCAAGTCTGAGTGGGCAACATAACATAATAATAGTTACAGTCCTCCTGATCCAATTATCTAAAAGAATGCGGAGGACATGTCTGAAAACGGCTATAAAGTAATTACTTTATTATTGATCATACAAGTCTGTTAGTGTAGTGTTTCCCCAACCTTTTTTTCTGGGGACCCATTTTTCTTTAAATTACAAACCATCGTGACCCAATACACAATAGGCCTTATCTATAAAATCGTGAGGAGAAAAAATTGGAGCATTCATTAACAATCCTGAACGTTTTCACTGCCAATTCCGCATCCACTGAAATATGAACTTAAACCATGGAAGTAAATCTGTGCCATCGGATTTTGAAAATAAAAAGCCATTGAATTCTAAGCACTGAATATTTATGTATTGAAATAACGTGTCTGGATTTTTTGCCTATGAATTTAACTCAATAAATCATATTCAGCTTTATTTTTCAATGTTAAAAAATTCAAAATCAAATACGTTAAAAAATTCAATGTAAATATTTTCAACTCCGATAGGGGGTATTCTTTTTGTGACACCGAATGCACGTTAAGTGGCTGGAGCAAAACGGTTGATATGCCTCTGTGGTGGCATAACAAGAGCGCAACGAGCGCGCAGAGCCAACACTATTCCGCACCGACTGACATGATACAGAAATGAGGATGAAATCCAGCCAAGTCACTGCAATCACACACACACACACACACACACACACACACACACACACACACACACACACACACACACACACACACACACACACACACACACACACACACACACACACACACACACACACACACACACACACACACAGGCATTAGTTTGTTTACTTTATACTGCAGTAAAAAAAACTAAAAACGGTGTGCACTATAAAAAAACATAAATAAAACATAAGATCCCCCCCCCCTCACCTATTAAATGTGCTTAATAAATACATTTGATTTGATTTGATTAGCATTTTACAACCGATACAATGGATGGGCGTTTAGTAAGGTCCACCACCATTGCTTCTCTCCCCATAAAAATCTAGTCAGTGTTTAATGACGTTGATTTACCTTTGAGCATTTCCTATTATAGGCTACTGTGTAAAACGCTGTTTAAAATTAACGTTTGCATCCAGAAGGCAGAATCGAGTGACGCTCTTATTCCCGCTCTCCTTGCTTGACCGCGATCTAGCATCTAGGATTGATTGCTCTTCCTTGGGTCCCCGGATGTTAACACTGAATTTTCCGACATTGAATTTTTGCAGCTGAATTTGGCATGTTGAATTTGGGGACGTTGAAAATATTTACGTTGAATTTTTTAACGTTGAATATTTGATTTTGAATTTTTAACATTGAAAAATAAAGCTGAATAGGATTTTTTTGAACATTTGAAGAGTTAAATTCATAGACAAAAAATCCAGTGCAAATATTCAGCGCTTGGAATTCAATGGCTTTTTATTTTCAAAATCCTTTGGTTCCATATTAAACCAGCCATTTCTAAGAGATGAATCACAACTTAATTTGATGCACTTGCTATTGAAAACATAAAACAAGTATTAAATACTTTATAAATGAGACCAAAGAAATGCGTTTAGGCGGAGTCAACATCTCCTTGTTTTGGCTATCTCATTGTTTTTATTTCCTCTCATCAGTAAAACAAACACAATGTACATTAGCCTTTCAACTAGATTCAATGTTAAAGGTAAAATTATCAGAACAATAGAAACATTCAGTACTATCAAAAAACATGCTTCTTGTTGAAAGTTTTTTCAAATGTTAATGTGTAAAAAAATAATATATACATATTTTGTTATAAAAAAAAATACATTTATTATACCCAATTCAGATATCCCGCAACCCACATGTGGGTCGCGACCCAGTCTTTGGGAAAGACTGTGTTAGTGTATGAATCTGTATGACTTAGGCCAGTAAAAGCTGAGCTGATTACCCACTGCTATTGTTCCTGCTGTCAGGCTTACAATTTGGGTACAGACTTCAGCAAGAGTGTGTTTGCCATTGTCATGCTTTTGAAATATACAACTTTAGGGAGGGTTCAATTTTCATTTTAACTTAAAAATCCACTCTATTATTACTACACAAGCATTGTCAAATCGATATGGTACACAGATACACAAATAGATATATGTAGGTAACAAAAGTGCTGAGGTTATAAGGGACTTATTATTATATTATTCTCCAACCTAACATCCTCTTTGTGCAGCAAGTACCACAGACAAAATCATGAATAGAGGATTCACGTCACTTATTTGAGTAAATCCGAAATAGCGCTAGGCAACACTGACGCCGTCAGAAAGAAAGTGCCAACGCCGCCATACTGCGCTACTATTTGCTTCCTGTAAAACCCAGCCAGCAGGCTTGGTACCAGCACAGATTGGGAGGATGCTGGGGTAGGGAGATGAGGGCAGGGTGGTGGGGTTGGGATGGGGTGACCATGGCTCTCACACCTCATTGGGCACAGCAGCAAACAGAATGTACCGGCAGTTGTGCCAAAGATAAGGCTAGATAATGTTTAGTGTTGCTGTGCCTGCAAGCTGCTTTCGTGTCCTTACAGTGTGTTCTGCGTATATTTTGCAGGTGGGTGTGTATGTGCATTGGATGTAGTGTATGTTGTATGGGTGTGATAGTGTGTAAATGTCTATGGTGTGTAAGGGTCTTAGTGTACATGAGGCCTGTACGATTCTTTGTGTTTAAATGGTGTGCATGTCTTGATCTTTAAGTGTGTCAGCAGGAACATGTTGGTTGGTGTGTGGAAATGGTGTGTCTGTCTTTATGTGTAAGTGTGTTAGCCAGTGTGTTTGTGGTGTGTCAGTGTCTCGTGTAGGTGTCATCTAGTGTAAGAATGCTGGCTGGGGCGTACGTGTGTGTGTGTGTGTGTGTGTGTGTGTGTGTGTGTGTGTGTGTGTGTGTGTGTGTGTGTGTGTGTGTGTGTGTGTGTGTGTGTGTGTGTGTGTGTGTGTGTGTGTGTGTGTGTGTGTGTGTGTGTGTGTGGCGACTGGACAGGAGACAGAGCTATGATGTTGCCTCAGCGGCCCCTTTCAAAGAGATTACGGATAGTGGCATTCGCCAAGTCCTTCGCCAGGTTACGGGATTACAATACGATGCTCAATGGTTTATTTATTGTTGATGCAATATGGTTGTATTCAAACAATGTATACAATTGTAGACTTGAATTTGTCAGCGTATTTATGCGATCGTTTCATTGTGCGTAACTGGCTGTGTGTGCTATTATCTGCATTTTGAATACAAATGAAACAGTACATTTGTTTAGTTTATGGTTTGTTTAGTTTATGGTTTAGTTTATTGGGTACTTCATGTTTTTCTTTAATATTCATTGCTTGTTGATTATACCGTCAATATCTTGCAGAATGAACGACATTACAGGAGGTGAGTTCAGTACTATGGAGACACGATGAACTCGTTACAAAACCATACCACTATCACTTTCAATCAAACCGCCAGAGTGTGCTTTGAGTTAACGAGGTATTATAATAACCATGGGAGGGTGCAGGGTTACAAAGTGGCCCTAATGAGAGATTCAATATATGCTAGCGGGTTCACTTTGCAGCAGAGGTAAAGAGTTCCTCAGGGGGCCTGGAGGAGACGCCGGATGCTGTTCTCAACCCTCTGGGTCACTGGGTGCATATGCTCGTGTGAACACACATTCCAGTGATGCTTTATAGAACAGAGTGCCCTCGATGACATCAAACGCAAAACCCCTGCACAGTAACAGCCGACGGTGAAGCGTCACCTGACACGAAGCAACCAATGGACGAACAATGGAACCAAGGTTGGTACAGGTAGTTATGGACACATAACTACCGTGCAGGTATACCGGTATGATTGACAAAACAATGTTTGAGTTTTCAGAAATACATTTATAAAATGTATTTATTTATTAATTATAAGAGAACATGATTCCAAGAAAAGGTTGTCTAAAATATTTGGGACTAAAGAAAGTGTGCGTTTAGCTGAACTTAAAGTACAATCCTGTTGGGTTGTTCAACCTTTTTATTCCAAATTGGTCCACATTTGGGTAAAGCTCCTCTCACCCATTTGCAAAAAAATCTTAAGGCATATAAACACATGAGGAAGCAGATAGATTCTCAACTGTTGGTATATCATAACCATTGTTAGCTCAACAAAATACTTTTTGTCATCAAAGTTGTGTTTGATCGCATAAACCACCTGCACAGACAATCCAGGATCGTGCAATATTTTGCAACTGAACATGGTGTTTATAATAATTGCATAGAGGAGGCAGTTTCAGAGGAAAAATTGCCTTCAATGAGACATCTGGTGGCCAAATGCTGCAATTGCGATTGTTCGGCTTGAGGTCATTCTATTCTAATCGCCCTGACTTTTCAATAGAGGGGTCAAGTTACAAAATTGTACAATGGGTTTTCAAGATATCTACCTGTTCGTGCCTCAAAGTTTATATTGTCAATTATTGCATTGGATTCATTGATATAATTCAAGATTTTGCCTACCTCTACTTAAACCTCTCCATCTTTGCTCTACCTCACTTTATTGGCATCAAATATTGACCCAGGTACTCATCAGATGTTGTGCTATGGCCCCATAGCACTATAGGGCTTACAACTGATTGTTCACTAGGTGGAATTCAATCTGAAACACGATATTTATTTCCGGCGAAATACAATCTTCCACTCATGCTGTGTTGTCACATTATTCACTCTAACCACCTCATTGGATATTTCACTTGCACAACAATCTATATTCCTTTTTGTACCAAGATAACATATTAAAGCCTTTGCAGTTGTGGAGATATACTCTTACTTTGGGTATGTTAGTTTCAGGAATATAATCTGAAATAGGCCAAGTGGTGATGAAGTTAACCCCGACCTACCCGTGACAGAGTGAGTGTTCTCCAGGCGGTGCAGGTCAGGCAGGATGTGCATGCAGTTGATGCAGCAGTACGTGAAGAAGTCCAGGACCACCACCTTCCCGGACAGCTCCTTCTCCAAAGAAAGCGGCCCCTCTGTGTTCAACCATTCCAGGCCTGCAGAGAGAGGGGTAGGGGGGGGGATTAGCATATTTTTTATGCATTGGTGCATTTTATTTACCCAACGAAGATAGTGACTGATGTGCTGGAACATAAACATGTATTTTTTATGTCGGGACAAACACAACAAGAGGTTTTTTTATATGTGAAAGCTACGGATATATGCTGCAATCAAAAATTAACCCAAAACCCAAATCTTTGGTTATGCTGGTTTGAAGCTTCATGACAGTGGGGCAATCCACACTGTTGATAAAGTTGACCAATCGAACGAAACTTTGAACACAAAGTATGCACACAGGAATCACTATAATATAAAAGGTCTATATTATGTTATATATTGTTTACATTTAAATAAGTTGATGAAGTCCACTGTGATCCAGAGTCCACTAGCCTATATGTTTACTGTCACCCATGAGCAGCACTGTTGTTGTGAGTAGCCAGCGGTCTTGTTGTGGTCTCCTACCTGGCTGGAAATCGGATATCTTCAGATCTCCACTCTCTTCTAACTTATTCAGATATTCATAGACGATCTTTTCTTTCTCTGTTTGAGTTGTGGCCTCCGTCAGGGCGGTGTCGAGCTGGGTCTGGAGAGGAAACAGATCAGACAGACTGCTCCGGGACGCCATCGTCTCACTACCAGAAGAGGAGCAGGGCGGGTAGAGACATCACAGTGATTCAACAAATGTGATTTCGCTAAAATAAAAATATCCGATTAAATATTACGCAGGACAAAGAATAAAATAGAAAAAAATATAGATTTAAAAGCGTGATTATTTATACTGAATTTAAATTACGTTATTTTTAGTTTTATTTGCGATTCAATAATTGACAAAAGTTAGAATTGTGACGAAAGTGGTTATGCTGTTCACTTCCTGTATTTACCTTTGACAGTCGCTCAGTGGCGCAAATGTTTTGATCGTGTAATTACCGTCTTATGAACGATAAATTCCGTTATAAATGTCGTATTATCATCGCGACGTCCGCGTCGAGGACCGCCGACTTTCCTCCGTGAAGCGGACACGATACGGAGCGTTTTAACATATAACGCGATGTTATTAAGAGGACATAGCCGCTCTACTACAGGGATTCCAGAGCCATCACAACAATCCAGGATCCTCTGGTCCCCAAATGCCCCACACAGACGATAGCGAAGATGACATCTGGGAATACAAACCCCTCAGGAAGAAAAAGAAGACTGCATCTGCGAGCCATTCCAAAAAAACCTCCAAGAAAAACAACTGTTCCTCAGCGAAGTCAGATGGCAGTATTAGCAATGGACATGTCTCTCACACATCTATAAACATCACTGGGAGTATTAACAAAGGACATGTCCTTCACAAATCTGTTAACCACTCTGGTAGTATTAGGAATCGAAATGTCCCTCACACATCTGTAAACAAATCTGGTAGTATAATGAATGGAAATGTCCCTCACACATCTGTAAACAACACTGGTAGTATTAGGAATGGAAATGTCCCTCACACATCGTTAAACCACCCTGTTAGTATTAGCCATGGAGTTTTCTCTGTTATTAATCTTGGCCAAAGCGACCAAGAGGCTGCCACCGCGTCACATACTCTCTGCCCACATAGACCGGAGCATACAGGTGATGGAGCTACAGAAAGTGATTTCTGTCCCATTTGTCAGATGCCCTTCTCCATCCTTGTGGGAAAGTCTGAAATAGGGCATGTGACAGAATGCCTTGACATCCCCAGGGACGATACCCTAGGTAAAGGCATGTTGATATCCATCTGGTTTTGTTATGTTTGAAATGAATGGTTATAGTATGCAAAACAAATGGTGTCAGTAAAGGTTGTTGAAGTAAACGTGTTATTTGCCTTGCCATTGTATGACTTGCTGTTTGGTACACACAGCACATTGTTTTTTAATCTTTAAATATGGCCCAAATGTCAAACATTTTGATAATAATTGAATATACAGCCAGTATATTGTATCATATTTTACAAAATATACTCAAAGTAGTAATTATTTGTAGATCTCATATATTGCAATATTACAAAAAAAAAAAAAAAAAAAAACTGGCAAGTTTATTTATAAAGCCCACTTAAACAGAAAGGACATCCAGGGTGATTTTAGGGATCACAATTAAAGGACAATTAAGAAGGGAAGAAATGTTTTTCACCAATAACTAACTTTGCTTTGTAAACTTTCTACAGAATGCCCAGACGGTATCCAGTGTTCCTCCAACGTCCTGAACCACTACAGGAGATACAACCACACATTACTGGCCCAAAGTCGAGCCGCCAACGCCTCCGTCTTGTTCTCCCTCACTCAGGCAGGCGAGACCCCCCGTGGCTCGGGGGTCCGCTCCCCGTCCCCCTTGGAGAGCTCACAGGACATCTT
The DNA here is from genome assembly GCF_031168955.1 of Gadus macrocephalus. NCBI lineage: Eukaryota > Metazoa > Chordata > Actinopteri > Gadiformes > Gadidae > Gadus > Gadus macrocephalus. Next base: position 13,735,394 of record NC_082399.1, read on the forward strand.
TTCGTCCTCTCTGCCCAATCCCCGCTGCCATCTTGCCTCAACACCGACTCGGTTGGCTTGTTCTCAGTCCCATACCACCGCTTCCCCGGTGGGTCGCCATCTTGCTTCAACGCCCACTCGGAACAGCCTTCTGCTGCTACGCTCCCCCCGTCCGGAGGACTTCAAGAAGAAGAAAGGATGGATGACACCGAAGGGGCCTAAAACTAAAGTGGCTGTGGAAAAAACGAAAACAACAGTGTCGTCAAGGCCCTGTGATGCGAACGGGCAGCCTGGAAGCCTGGAAGCTGAGAAACAGCCAGACAAACCGGAAGTTTGTCCTTTCGACGACGAGTCAATCTCCTTCTCCCCTCTTTCAGAGCTGCCTGCTGAACCGGAGCTGGAGGACGAGGTGGAGGGAGTGGTTGAGGGGAGTGGGTTAAGAAAGGCTCTGTTTCCTCCGAGCCTCGCTGAGGAGAACGAGGACGAGAGCGAAGAGTCCCTGGAGCTGTTCAGTGACGACGACTTCCTCAACGACTTCCTCGATCACCTGGGGACGGACATGGCGCCCGAGCGCAGAGCAGAGCAAGCCAACTCTCCTGTCCACAGCACACAGGTGGAAGCAGTTTTCTCATTAGCAGCACCTTCCAATCAGCCATCACACGCAGCAGCTGTTGGCGTCACTCCCACCTCCACAAACAGAGAAGCCCATGGAAACCCTGCAGCCACCAACGTCCAATCCCCTCAAAGCGTCGTCCTGGAACGTTTACGGCAAAGCCTCACCGGTTCTAACAGCTTGTTCTGCCAAAGCGTGAACAACATCGACAACAATTACCCAACACTTGGCTCTTCTCAAACCGCCAGCTCACCGTCAACCCAAGCCATGGCCCCTCGGAAGCCCGCCCTGAGCCAGATGAAGGCCGGCCAGGGACCTGGCCTCAAGCAGACCGACATTGGGGTGTTCTTTGGGCTCAAGCCCCTGAAGGAGAAGCAAGGAGAGCCTGGGAGTGCATCGCAGGATCTAGAAGCTGCCACCACCACCACCGCCCCAGACGCCCCCACGTTTAATGGTGCCGGGATCCAGCGTGGGAGTACGAGGGGGAGACGGGGGCGGGGCAACAGGGGAGCCAGAAGTGGGGCAGCGGGTCCCACGGGTGCTCAGGCCGACGCAGGGACCGGCTCGGCCGAAGGTGGGGGTCCTGGTTCAGGTAGTGCCCGAGGGGAAGGTTCTAGAGGCGGGAGGGGGACTGGCAGGGGCAGGGGAAGGTGGAACAGGTGGGGAGCTGACGGGGACGGACCTAGACACTGTCCATTCTACAAGAAGATCCCAGGTGACACACACACACACACACACACACACACACACGTTTTTTTTTTTTATCATTGTGTGAATTTTGTTCATATGATTTAAATGTGTATTTGTTCATCCAGGGACCGGCTTTGCAATCGACGCCTTCAATTACGGACAGATTGAGGGGATCTCTTCTTATTTCCTCACCCACTTCCACTCGGACCACTACGGAGGACTGACCAAGAAATCCACCTTTCCAATCTACTGCAACAAAGTAGGTGGTACCTGCTGGTCCAGGCTGACATGGGGGGTGTAGTTAGTCATGCGATTACTCATTGAATGTAAATGTACATGGGAAATGATATTGGGAATGTTTTAATTTGTGTGTTCATGCTGGGATGTGCTTATAATGTTATAATAATGAATAATTACGGGAAGTGCCAATAGCATACAACCAGGAGTTTGGGGCTAAAAATAACAAAATCCTGGATATATAATTGTAGTTAGAGGCACCTAACATTTCTGCTATGTTATACAACTGATGTCAATAGGGCCACTAATATAATAGATACTAGGCTATTTGCTACTCCTAGACATTCAAAATCCTTTCTGCATATATGAATGAAGTTATCCAACTTTAAAGTATATTCTGCGAATTGTGGCAATGCAGTATGTTGTGCTTCTCAAAATACATCCACTCAAAGGGCACTGAAAGGGAAAATATAGGTGCCATTTTTTTGAGAAGCTGTATAACCATGAATGTAAAATGCAGGCCTATTATTTTCCATTAACAAGCTTCTCCTCCACCATCATTACTGGGGAAGTGCGCAGCCCTTATCAGCTAAACTAAAGTACTGGCCTTGCTTCGCGTTGTGAATTCTAATTCGCCCATTGGCTCTCTCTGTCAAGAGTTGGATTCCGCTTTTCGTCGTTAACGCTCTGTTCAGAATGGCCTTTGGAAATTGAACAGATTGATAAAAAAGCACCGGCTGTTATTCTTGAGTGGGTGGTTCAAGTGGAGGACCGAGAAATGCTTTTAAGAACCATTTCAATTTGCAGATTTAATAGACAGCCTATGTAAATGTGCACCTTTCGGCGCACCTCCCATACCCCCCTGTGTAACTCTCACTGCGTTGGTCATGAATAAATATGCTTTTAACTTTTTCGCAATGTCAGACTCTCCAGAGGAGTATGAGAGAACGTAGTTTAACGATGTGCTCATGGTGCACTGGGTGTGTATTAACATTCATAAACAACTCAAACGTGGTCCACAAATCCTGCATGGGAGTGTTTTAAATACAGATGCACTATTGTTAAGGTCTAATCTGTAAAGCTATATTTTTGGATCTATTAGGAATTATTTTTTAATTAAACACTGGTGTGTATTTAGTGTTTGCAAATTGGCTTTAAGTCGATAACGTGTTTGGAGTTAGCCTAAAGCTTAAAGATTTTCTTAGCTTTGATAATGCTTTGGTAATGCCAGAAGCAGGATGGGGACACCAGAGATAAGGCGAGGGAGTTGGTTGAGAAATAAATGGATGATGTGATGATCCAATAGTTGGCTCGCTGGGTCAGAGGCCAACTGTGGCTGGCTGGGTCACAAGGTTACGTTGCCAGCTGGGTCCCAAGCTATCTGTTGTGGAGGAAACCAAACAGACAGCAATAAATCTCTATCCTTTAAGCAAATTTACTGAAAGTTTTGATTTGTGGGCAGGAAATGTGTTTCACTCGCTTCTAAAAGGCTCTGCCTGACCCCAAACGTCTGCATTCTAGCCCTAGCTATTCCTGACCTGGAGACAAAGTGCCTTTATGCCCTCCCTGCTCCTTAAAGACACGCTTCTCAATTAGATGTGTATCATGTGTCTGGCACTTAAATGCCAGACACATGATAAGTTCCTAATCAAATTAATTGCTTTTGTGAAACCAAGAACGCTTGCATGTGTGATCATGGCATCTAGTGATGGATAACTAGATTTCGTTGTGGAAAATCTATTAAATTCTTAAAAAAGCACTCGGGATAACGCAAATCAAATCCTGAAAGACGAATGCAGAATGCCAAACCCTTCCTTGGTGGCTCTGAGTGGACCAGATTCCAGCTGAGCTGATTCACCGGTGCCTGCAGGGTACACCTCACCCCCGTGCCCTGAGGGACGCCTCTACCCACCTAACCCTGATGGCTCCTTCGAATCACAAGTCTACCGGTTGGAAGTTGAACCCTCCTGCTGTGTAGCAGTGTGCCATCAGAAAGCGCCGTTACCATGACCGCTATGGGGTTAAGCGCTGCGAGTGAAGGGGGGGGGCCCTCGCAAGCACGTTTCTGGGCGTAACCATGACGATGGCTCGCCACGGGGAGAGCCAATCGGCCACTCGTTCGCTAGTGGGAGAGAGGTTCCCGGTTCTTCCCGGTTGCATTCGTGATTGCAAGAGCTACTCTGTGCTCTGTTCAGTCGTTTTTTTAAACTAGGTGGGGTACTAAAACCTTTATTTGTAGCTGCTCTATTCCGATCTTTGATTGAAAGCCTTGTTTGTTCCCAGCCCCACTTGTACGACACTCTGGATAAAAGTGTACTCTGCTCATTGACCCAATGTGACCGTAAACCCGGCAGCAAGGATTTAACGTGGCCCTCCACTGTGGGTGCAGATCACAGGGAACCTGGTGCGGAGCAAGCTGAAGGTGGAGGAGAAGTACCTCCACATACTGCCCATGAACAGCAGGGTGACGGTGGACGGCGTGGGGATCATCCTGATGGAGGCCAACCAGTAAGTGACCTCTGTTGGGGTGTCCTCTCACCGTGTACAGGGCGCAACAGAGCGAGATTCTGAAAAACAACACAAATAGGATAATACCAATATGATAATGCCCCAGTAGGACCTATATCATGGTATTGGTTGATGCAGATTTTTTAAAATGAGTAACCCTTGCTGGAATATATTTGATATTGTAATTCCCTTTTCTGTGTGACAGACACTTGACTGACCATGGGACTTGATTATGGCTCTGCTAAAAATAATGATGCATGTGTTCGAGGAGTTCATAAAATGGCTGTGGGCAGGATAGTCTAGGGGGCTAGTTGTGCTTGACTCCCAGCTCAAACTTTCTGGCTTCCAACCCCAATGTTTACAGTCTACCTGCATCCAAAAGCAAGTTTCCTAACCCCCTACCTTCCACTTAAAACAAACTGCCATTGGCTTTCGATAAAGTGTCCGTTTTTAATTTCCATAGTATTGTAAGACGGACCACATCGTCCTCACAGGGTTAATTGTGTTCAGTGATCATCTAGTTCCCCACGCCGTCTCGCCTCGTCCTAGTTGTCCCGGAGCGGCCATGTTGCTGTTCTTCCTCCCGGACGGACAGATCGTCCTCCACACGGGCGACTTCCGCGCTGACCCGACGATGGAGACGCCTGAGCTGCTGAGCTATGGGGTCCAAACCCTGTACCTGGACACCACGTCAGTAGCCGTCCCCATGTCCCGTCCTCTCTCTCTTGAGCTCTTTCTTGGGCTCTGTCTGGTTCTCTCCCTCGACCTCTGTCCCCTCTGCCTCGTTCGCTCTCTCGTTTCTCTGTCGTCCTCTTTTCCTGCCTTTGTCTTTCTCTTCTTCTATCTCTCCCCCTGTCTCTTACCTGGTCTCTAACTTTAATACTCTGAACATAGCTATTGTTTGACTCTCAAAATGGTTGCAATGGTTCATTGAGGAATAACACCCCGAGCTTTCAGTGATTAAGTTACGCTCAAGACAACAACGTTGTATTTGTAGCGCCTTTCATCCATGGCAGTGAGCTCCCACCGCAGATCCGAGGGGACGGACGCTACACCATGGAGTGACGGCGTGCTGCGTGTGTCTCTGCCCTGCCTCCAGGTACTGCAGTCCTGAGTACACCTTCCCCCGGCAGCAGGAGGCCATTAGCTTCGCCGCCAACACCGCCTTCGAGCTGGTCGCCCTCCACCCCCGCACCCTGGTGGTCTGCGGCTCCTACTCCATCGGCAAGGAGAAGGTCTTCTTAGGTAATGTTTACCACGTCGGCAAAGTTTCCACGGCCCTGAGGTAATGTTCACATGGTCTTCGTCTGAGGTAACGTCTACAAGTTGTAATTAGCTAATGTTGACGTTGTCTTTCTGAGGCAATGTTCACAAGGTCTTCTAAGGTAACGTTTCCATTGTCTTGGCTAACAGATGGCACTTTTAGGAAATCCTGAGTTTTTTTTTTTTACCATTTTATAAGTTTCAAATTGGTCAGGAGGTAGAGTGGGTTGACTTGGAACCTGAAGGTGGATAGTTCGATCCCCAGCTCTTCCACCATTTTCATGGTGTCCCTGAGCACCTAAAGCTAACTGCTCCTGATGAACTGGCTGTCGTCCTTGCATGGTTGACTCTGCCACTTGTAAGTAAATTTGGATAAAAGCATCTGCTAAAATGCCCTAAAAAAATCAGGTTAGCTAAATGAAAGTAACGGCATGAAGCTTCGGTGTAACCTTCTAGAAGCAGTTTGCACTGCTACTTTTTCGTTTGTTTCTTTCCAATAGAAGACAACCTGTGTCGGTTAAGGTAGCATAGCATTTGTTCCAAACATGGCATGCACAAGCCGCACAATTTTTAACAAATGTATTGCAATGTGTAGCAATGCTTTTTTATTGGTGTATCTGGTCCAACTCAACTCGTTTTCACAATTCAATATTTTAAATTCATCCAAAATGAATGTACGTATTACCTCCTTAATTCCCAAATGAGTTGACGCAGAAAAACAATCAGATTACTGCAATTAAAAATAAGACGTTTAATTAAAAAAGCGCATATATTTTTCCGTCTTGGAACAGGTGGAACCGGTAAGCATGTTGCCAGGCGTAACCGTGACGATGGCTTTGCCACACGGCAACTTCCCCCGCTGTCGAACCACTCCTCTTCCCCTCTCTTCTCTTGGAGGATTCTCTCATGAGAGAAGAGCGAGTGTGTTGTGACTTTATGACATATGTTCCCTCCTACGTTACCTAGCCCCCTCTGGCTCTGGTTAATGGAGCCGGCCTGTGTTGAACGGGGGCCCCCCGTCCTCTGTCCTCGTGTAGCAGCAGCAGGAGAGCATGGGGGCCTGAAGTTATCAGTGCATCCACAAATGGCTGGTGCTTTCAGACGCTGCCCGATGCACCAGTTGAAAGGGTTGAAAGAACAGGCCATCTTAGGCCTTGTCCAAACTGCGTCATGTGTTGACGGCCTTGGTTGACTATAATGAACGTATGCAAATGTAGGATTCATATTTATATACATATATGCCATTTGGTGAATGCGCTAACATTTTGAATATCCTCCTGCAATACATTCTTAGAAGAAGGTTATGTTGAGTAAAGTTTACAAGGTCTTTCTAAGGTAATATTTACAATGTTCCAATGTCGTTTTTCCAGTGTGGTTTTTTTATTAGGATTGTGTTTTGTTGTAAGATACATTTTGTATTTTCTTTTTTGTCCGTAGCGCTGGCAGATGCCCTTGGGTCCAATGTCTGTCTCTCCAGGGACAAGTACAACACCATGTGCTGCCTGGAGTCGGAGCCAATCAGAAAGCTGCTCACCACGGACTGGAAGGCCGCCCAAGTCCATGTATTACCCATGATGCAACTCAATGTCAAGGTATGTGCACCTTGTTTACCTGGATTTTAGGAAGTTCCATGATTGTTTATCCTTAACTGGATGTTATAAAGTTGGGATAAGTACAAGTAGGAGTGACCTCACAACTAATTGACCAATGGTGTTCATCTTAAGCCTGACCAATCACAAACATTAGCCTCCTTGTTCCGGTCCCATGCACTTTACATACCATATAAAATGAACCGCCTGCTTAATAGACCCTCTCACACGCACAGTTGAGCCTGGACCAATCAGATTATGTTGATCGATGTTGTCCTCAAACAACAATAAATCATAGCAGATAAAACAATTTGGATGGATGACTATTATCATGACTAATAGGCTCCTCCTAGCTGAGTTTCGAGGTGTCCCTGAGCAAGACACTTAACCCTAACTGCTCCTGACGAGCTGGCTGTCGCCTCGCATGGTCGTCTCCGCCGTCGGTGTGTCAATGTGTGTATTAGCCGTTGTACGTCGCTTTGGATAACAGCTGCTAAAAGTCTGCTAAATGCCTTAAATGCAAATGTAAAATATAATATCAACTTGGAATTTATGAACAAATGTCTCTGTTTGGGCTTGGCTGTGCAGGGCCTTTGAAAACTCTCCTGGCTTTTTTACCCCAGTAGCAAGAGGGCCCAGTGAGTCTATTTCCCCGATGGCCTAAAGACATCAATTCAATTTAAAATTGGACCGTTTAAGTTAGTTGTTGCTTTTCCCATACTCGCATTCCACTGAACATCATTAGTTGAATACCTACACACAGTCAAATCCCTCACAGGGCTTCACGAGGCAAATCATACAGCCCCCACGAAAACACCTAAATGGAAAGGAAACACCCCCAAAACCCAGAGAGAGGTGACTTTGAGAAGGAACACAGACAGGGACTGAAGTAGCTGCTGAATGGACAGACAAATAATGGAAGTCAAACATATTTTAGTTCGACAAAATGAATGTGTTTTTTTTTAAATCTGAATTGATGATTATTTCCCAGATTCCATTTTTAAGAAGTGCATTACCCGTTGCAGGAACTCTACTTCTTTAGCTGCTGCTGCTGCTGTTGTTCGCCAGTTGTTTTTGTAGAGCTCTGCTTACGCACTGAGGTGGCCTAACAGCGCTATCACATTCAGACCGGGGTCCATGCATATTCAGGTGGGAAGGACAGAGCCTCAGCTAATTAGTAAATGCTAATCACAACGATCAATTAGCACCTCAGGTCACCTCTGCTCAGCAAACACGATTGGATACAGCGGCCTGCCTGTGAAACGGCAGATAATGTGGCTGACTTCCTTATAATTTCCGCAATTTATTTTCATCCAGAATGGCTGACTGGGATTTGGGGGGGGGGGGGGGGGGGGTGGTAACAAGTCTGTTTCTTAAGTTGAACCCAGGACAGGAATAAAGCAAGCTTGTTCTAAAGACGTGCTTTCTTCTTGTTATGAATGGGTCACCTTGAATATCATATCACATGAGGTTATTCATAGCCATAGTCATGAGGCTGGGTTGGTTGGCGCCACAAAGGTGTCTGTAGATGTTGTCTGTTTTTAATTGGAACAAACTGTTGGAAGCTCAGTGTTTATGTGGGGAGGGACTGTTTAAAGGGAGATCTTATCGTATTTGGAGGCTTATATTTTTAGAATTTGGTTTGTTAAAACACAAAGGTACGATGACTTGAATTGGTATTCTTGGGATATATTTGGGGAGGTTATAAACTTTAAGGTATTCTAGGGTCGGGGGATTGTAGGGTTAAAGGGTTCTAGGGTTGGGGGTTGGGGGTTTTAGTGTCAGAGGATTTAAGGATAATGTTTTCCAAGCTTACTTTTCATGTCAGCTTTGCACACACTACAAAATATGTTTATCTAATGTGTGTACACACATGTATCTCTAAAGTGAGGTAAAATGGAATTGATTGATTAAAAAGTGTGTGTGTGTGTGTGTGTGTGTGTGTGTGTGTGTGTGTGTGTGTGTGTGTGTGTGTGTGTGTGTGTGTGTGTGTGTGTGTGTGTGTGTGTGTGTGTGTGTGTGTGGAGTCAGCATGCACATGATGCCCATGCTGTCAAACTGCTGATATGTTCTGGAGCGTTATATCACTGGTTCTTAAGGTTCCCCAGCTAAGTCCTCATGTCGTCCTCTGTCCGCAGAAGCTGCAGGACCACCTGAGCAGGTTCTCTGCTCAGTACGATCGGCTGGTGGCCTTCAAACCCACTGGCTGGACCTTCAGTAAGCAGATGGATTCAGTGGACGACATTCGGCCCCAGATCTATGGAAACATAACACTATACGGTAAATAAATACCATTCTGTGCTGCCCTGTTCCCGCTGCCTTGTTAAACTACAGCGTGCAATTCGGTTGAACAGATGGACAAACTCAAACTCATGAGCTCCTAAAGGCTGCAGCACCGCAACGCATTTCCATCAAACCTAAACCCCCTCCCCTCCAAGGAACAGCCATAAACCCCCTCCCCTCCAAGGAACAGCCATAAACCCCCTCCCCTCCAAGGAACAGCCATAAACCCTCCCTCCTCAAAGGACCAGCCATAAACCCCCTCCCCTCCAAGGAACAGCCATAAACCCTCCCTCCTCAAAGGACCAGTCCCAACCCCTCCCTCCTCATAGGACCAGTCTCAAACAGTCCCTGCCCCCTCAAACGGCGACCCTCCCAAATTACTTTTGGCTAATTTTAGGGGTGACAGAATACTTGTTTGTCCTGCAAATCTCAACCAAACCTTCCCTCACCCCTCAAACAAACACTCTCTCACCTTTATTTTGTATGCCTCAAGCTCACAGACCAAACCCACTTTCCCATGTGTTTGGTGAATCCTTATCTTCTGAACCACATCAGAGACGCTGTGAGTCCCTGTGCGAGGCGAATTTCCTGGAAAGGCCCTGGGTTCATTAAAAAACAATGACAGTCACAGGAGGACATGTACACGACTGACGCAGACAGACGCTCCCCTCGTCGCTCCTCTTAATTACTTTTATTTTCCAAACGTGTCCTGGCACGGCGGCAGACAGCTGGCTTCCTGAAAGTTTTACTCTCGCTAACTTAACATCTTCTCTCTGTTCTGCAGTGTTAAAGACAACGCCCTTTGTGCGAATACCAAGCACATGGTACCCCAGACTGTGAAACGACACGGTCTGGCAGGCTATCCTGTTGAATATGGAGTTTTACAGCACAAATCAATTGAAAAAAAAACGTTGATTATTTTTCATTTTATTTCAATTCTTTTTTTATTATTATTATTCATTTCTTTATTTTATTTCTATTGAGTCAATTATTTGGAAAAAATAAGATGTTTCAATTTAGTAATTAATTGTAAAACGTGTTTGTTTCCTTTTGGCAGGAGTGCCCTACAGCGAGCACAGCAGCTTCCTGGAGATGAAGCGCTTCGTGCAGTGGCTGCGCCCTCTGAAGATCATCCCCACGGTGAACGCAGGCAGCTGGGCCAGCCGCAAGGCCATGGAGGGCTGCTTCAGGGACTGGCTCGCCGGGGATAGGGCCAGCCACTAAACCTGAGACGGTCCCCCGTTTTAACATCACTTGATACAACGTCGCTCCCAAGCCATGACATGCAGACAGACCAGTACCTACCCACTAGTCGGTGGCCAGTAGGACATGATCGTCATACAACCGGGGGGTGGATCCTCCCACTGGGAGTCCATTTTAAATGGCACCTTATGGCTAATCTACATCACATTTTCTGGTAAAACAGCGGCCCTTAACCGACCCGCATGACTTTGAGACGGATCAGCTTGAAGAAATACTCGCTTACTGACTTTAATGGTTTGCAACAACATTGGTAACGAATTTAAAACACGCCACATCACATCCGTTCTACGACTGAAAGGGACTACGAATGTTGGATAATTGGCTGTCTGTAATATAATCCACAATCTAGTTTGAACAATCATGTGGAATCCCCTTAACTTGGCATTCCTTTTTTAATATACAGTTTTTGGATCAAGTTGCATTTCTATTTTCATATAAAAGCAGTATCTTACAGATGTTCTAGATGTACTCGCCGATGCATATGTACCCGGTTCAGAATACTGTTAATTCAGAGCCATCATATGTTGTTGTACTTCCTACAGTTACCATTAATAACACTAAATGATATTGCACAACCCCCCCCCAATTGTCAATGTGTTAATTAAGCCTAATAAATGCTTTTGTATGCTTTATCATTAGTCCTACTTGACTTTATTTGGGGTATCCTCTTAAGAGTTGTGTAATCAATATGGGGGTTACCTAAAGAATATAAGGCATTATGAAAATACAGTTGAAACTAGATCGAACGTGTGTGTGTGTGTGTGTGTGTGTGTGTGTGTGTGTGTGTGTGTGTGTGTGTGTGTGTGTGTGTGTGTGTGTGTGTGTGTGTGTGTGTGTGTGTGTGTGTGTGTGTGTGTGTGTGTGTTGGTGCTTCAGTGTCAAACATAAACAGGGACGCTTTAATGCAGGGAAAACCACAGACAAACACACAAAGTGAGGGAGGTTCAAATCATTTGAGTAGCAGGTGAGATAGGAGAACACAAAAGCAATTAAGGCAGCTAACTTAAAGAAAAATACAAAAGGGAAAGATAAGGGGCTGGTGTTGCTGGAAAGAAATAATAGAAATAGCGACAAAACCTATAGGCAGATTAGGAGATATGAGCGAGAGGTGAGAAGACGGAACCCATTTTACGAGCACAACGGCAGCAAAATGCCAGGCAGCAAATGGGCCAAATATGGCTGAAAATAAAATGGGAAAGGAGTAAAGGAGTGGAGATAATCGCTTCCAGGAGTCTAAGCGGGTCTGAGGTAAGGGCCCACCATTGGGATTAGGTGAACCATTCAGACTCAGCCATTAGCTGCTCATATAGCTTGTCGTTCATTTGACAGCATAACACCGATGTAAACCATAGAACCTGGTGTTATATGATTGTTAACTTTAGCATTGTTTTGCATTGTAGCATGGACTGCAAAACAACTGCCCTCTGGAGTTCATATCGTTTGAACTTGGAATTTCTTGGAAGGCAATAAAAAGAAAGGCAGCAATATTCACCATACAAAGTGCACAGCACTTATAAATGCAGTGTACGGACTGTTTTACACCAGGAGCTCATTGAAGAAATGAGGAACTAGCCATATACTTTTGATTATCAACAAGAGAAGCGAGAAAGCAGTTGAGCAAAGTTGTTCGATTCTACAGCAAAAAGCAAGCTAAAAAAGTCAGCACATTGGAAGGATCATTAACCTGAACAGATGGAAATTAACAAAGAATTGCTGATCAAGTTCCCGACTGCAATACATACATTGTGCATAAACATGATTGCATTGGCCTAGTTACAGATGGCAGTAGCGCAATGTGTGGGAGAAACAACTCTATCCTCACAAGAGTTCAGGCACGGAATGTTTGACAGCTTTGTAAATCAATTGTATCAGCTTGGTAAATCAAGTGTGTCAGCTTTGTAAATCAAGTGTGTCAGCTTTGTAAATCAATTGTATCAGCTTTGTAAATCAAGTGTGTCAGCTTTGTAAATCAAGTGTGTCAGCTTTGTAAATCAAGTGTGTCAGCTTTGTAAATCAGGTGTGACAGCTTTGTAAATCAAGTGTGTCAGCTTTGTAAATCAAGTGTGACAGCTTTGTAAATCAAGTGTGTCAGCTTTGTAAATCAAGTGTGTCAGCTTTGTAAATCAAGTGTGTCAGCTTTGTGCATTCAAAGCTGTAAAGGTTTGACCTAGAAATGTTGAATACATGATCCAACAGACATACACATGCTTCTGCAATTCCACTAAGCAACTGACAACGTATGACTCCCAATGACTTGCAGTCAGTGGACGTGTCTAGTGTGTGCTTTGCGCAGTATCATGAGTGCATTTACACTTCCTGTTAATAGAGGAGAAAAGTGTTGCATCACCAATAACAGAACTTCAATGCTGGGATGTGAGAATTGTACTTTTCCAGTGAGCATCTCTTTCAGTTTAAGGCTTTGACTTTGGAGATCAGTTTTGTTGTTTCTCTAAAGAGTGATGCCGGAGGAATAATTCTAAAACTGTTACAAGACATGAAAACTTGTTGCAGAATCTACATCAGCAAATTAAATCAAGAAGGCCCTCTAAGACATGTGAACCAGCCTAGAAGACACTCCCGGACAATAAGAACCAGCCAAGAAGACAGTCAATGACAATGTGAACCAGCCTAGAAGACACTCCCGGACAATGTGAATCAAGAAACCATCAAAAATCGGATCTCTTTCACTGTGCCGGATGCAGCAGCCTACCATGCATCAGCAGGATGAGGTCTCTTTCTTGTGTCTGCTCAACGCAGTTGTTGCATGGGAGGGGAGAGCAGCAAGGAAGGGTGATCATCTCTTGAGAATGGGCAGAATTTAGGATTTCTGGATAGAGGTGGCAAAGCGCATGGATGTTGCGAGGGATTAAAGTCTTAGTTTGGCATCGCCATGACTCTCAGCAATTCAGCTGGGGAACAGCCAACCTATGATGCTTGAATGCAAGAATGCTTATCAAAACTCAATTAACTCAATAACTCAATAAACTCAAGAAGTCCGCAGGAGAGGCTGCTGGAGAATAGCATGCGTGTTTGAATACGCGTGCAAAGAAACCGCGTCTGCTGCCAAACTTTCAGACCGTCACAGAGGATGCCTTCGTGGTTGACTAGGCGCATCAGCCTGAGGTAGACAGGGACATCAGCCCTGCTTAAAACCAAAAATACTGTAGATAACGTTCTGTTATGTCCTTACTCGTTCAAAAGAATAATCCGATAAACCAAAGAGAAAGGGGGGTATTGGAAAAGGAGGAGGAGATACACTGTTCCTCAATCACACAAATTTGAATACAAACGCAATGTCATGGATATCATATCTGTGATCCAGTCCACATATGTGGAATTAGTTGTGTTTGTTTGCGAGTGTCTTATAACAGTCAGTGGTATTGCTTTATAAGGTGACGTATGCTACAGAGGAGCAGATGGGGCTTAGTTAGACACACACACGCTCACATACTCACTCATTTACCTTTAGAAGTGAGGCTGAAACCAATCAAACCGTGAGACAGCGTTCAGTCATTTTTGGAACATATTTTTTTATTGTAGTATTTTAGCGTAGTATCTGGTGCTTCCTAGCTACCTATCAAGTTGGCATGTGCTCTCTCTCTCTATCACACACACACACACACACACACGCACGCACGCACGCACACGCACACGCACACGCACACACACACACACACACACACACACACACACACACACAGTCTAACCATAATAACCTTTAGGGATGGAAAGCATACAGTATTAATATATACTGGATGTATTCATTTTCAGGTTATAGTTTAACCAGTTTAAACTATACATTTAAAAACTAGGAGGGTGGTAAAACCTAAAACCACAACAAAAATATGAAGGAAACATTGACTGCTATGGAATGCGTGAATCAATATTAAATAAATAAATAAAACACATGCCAATGAATAAATAAATGAGGCAATCCATTTATAAATAAATGTAAATATAATCAATATAGTGAAATAAAAACACGTTTTTATTTTTTAGAAGGAAGTTTTTCTAAAGGATTACTGTTCAGGGGACTTTGCCACACTGTATGTAAATCAGGGAACTTTTTCCCATCATGCTACATTTATTTATTTAATGCCACATTTATTTCATAGTGACACATTTCCATCTGGTATATTAAAATAAGTGCAGCATATTTATTAAATCAATTTAATCATTCATCATGTCATGACGTTTTCAGTGTGGTCCATGGTTTGCGCTGCGCATGCGCGTTGGGCAGTCATCGGATTCGGAACGCATGGAAGCAGGTAAATGGAAACCGTAACGCAGTCCGTGCACTTTGTTTTAACACTTTGGTATGCAATTATCCTCAGTTTGTGTAGTGTTTCTTAGTTCTAGTCTCTATCATAGTGAACTTTTATCAGCTGCCGAGGTATTTATGGGTAAAACGTGCATCACCGGGTTTTTTCTAGGTTGCTAGCAATACCTTTTTAGCTCACCTCGGCTAAAGCACGTGCTGGCCGACATTAGCAGCAGGGTGGAAAAGTTTTTGAGTTTTCTTAAACACGTTAGCTTATATCGCTCAAGCAAAGTAATAAATATATAGGTATAGCTGCTGCATGTGGTTCCGCAACTAGAGCGGTTTGGCCGGTACCCGGAACGTTGCTGGTTCGGTCCCCGGCGTCTCCTAGCTGGGGGTATCCCTTAAAAAGGCACCCTGACGAGCCGGCTGTCGCCTTGCCTGGTTGACACGGTGTGTAAGTTGAACTTGAAGTGTTTGGGTTAGGGTTTAAGTTCAGCCTGAGACTCATTCATGAAGAATGATTCTGATCTCATCTTCTTTGTTTCGCCATGCCACTGTTGTTACATCAATGTAGGTTTATATTATTCTGAAGCGTGATCGTAGCCACACTTAACCCACTTGCATATATGACTAACCGTGTATAATTAACTCTCAAGAGCCCAATTTGAATCGACAGAAATGTCCGTGCAAAACGTTGACCTGATGGCATTTGGACCAAACATGCACATTCCGCTGAGAAGACCGTCCACTGGCCCGGGGGGCGCACCGGCCTTCCCGCTGTCACCGCCAGTCCTCTCCTTCGCCAGAGGTGTGCCGGACGCACGCTTCCGTTATCAGCATCTGTGGTTTCAGCGAGGGGATGGTATAAAAAGCAGGGATTTGTGAATGAGTGAACGAAACTTTTTTTTTTATTGTTACAGGGGATGCACCGTCTATGATTATGGAAGTGGATGATTCGGTAGGTATTCGCCTTCGTTTTCCTTTTTGTCAAACAAACGAATCCCGCGGTAGTTCTTGCCACTACCCTGATAACTCGTTTTGGGAACTTATTTAAAAAATGTTACTATTTTGTTTCTCAGCTGAAAGGATCCTCTCCTCCACCAATAGTCCTGAACTTCTGCAACTACTGCAGTAAGCAAGGTAAATTAACCGTCATCTGAGGTGCTCCCACTCACTGAACCATCGGGTCCTTCTAAGCATTTTTATTTATGGATTGTTTTGAAAAAAATATGGTCTGCTCAACTTTTTACTTCAATACCTTATGCCTTTTTTCTGAGCTGTGTATACCGGCATTTCTTATCGTACATTTTAAACACAGGATATATCCCTAAATTCACCAATGGAAGTAGCGGATATCTCGTAATTTAACACATTTTTATACATTTTCATTATATCATTGAGTTTTTCAAAAGCTGACTTTTTTTTTTCTTTTTGGAAAGCCATTGCTATTGGTTCCTCAGGGCATCCCTCTGCCCCGCCCACACGCCTCATGTTCCTCTACCTAGCAGTAGACCAGTAAAAGCCCCAACACATTTGTCATCTCTAAAACATAAATTCCACAACATTTAAGTTGTAATGTTTCGCATTTGAACTGTGGTTTAATTATAGTTGCACTACATAAATAACATGGCTGTTTATTTAAGTAGTGAAGCTGAGCAGCGGCAATTCCCTTCATGGCCAACTATGATTAATTGTCGCACATCTGTGATGCATTTCTATTAGCAGAGATACTTGGCAAATCCGCCAGGTTCAGCTTCTGGCAGTTTTAGCAATAAGCTGTTAAAATGGAAGATAGATTGGGGTCTTGGCTTTGTATTTTTAAATGTCACCGTCAATTTCTCTCGGGCCAATAAGGCTTATTACTGGTAAACAGATAGGTGGGCTCTGTCTATTGGCTGCAGTTTACTCTCCCTGACTAGGCAGATAAATATAGTGTATTGGTTCGGTACAAAAAATAATTAAAACACAATTTTCAGCTAATTATCTTTTCTCTCAATCTTTTTCTCAAGACCGCTTGATTGACTTGCATAACTTGTGTGATGAAATTAGTCAAATTCTGAGAAGCATATAAAATAGTACTGTAGGGCAACGATATGGGGAAATTTAGATGCGTATGAATAGGGTTGGGTATCGTTTGAAAATTTTCGAAACCGATACCTTTAATTCGATACGATACCTTCACGATACTTTATCCGATACTTTATATTATGAAAACCTTATAGGATTATCGGCGAACTACTTTTTTATAAATGATTATACATTGAGCACCATAATTCGTTAATAACTCTTTCTAATAGCACTTTGAGATTAAAAGGATACAATGACAATGAAGTCAACGTGCAAACTGGCAGATTTATTGTGAGGGCATTTTCATATATTTCAAATGATCATATATACAACATAACATATTTTTTTACATTTGCCATCTATGTGGTTACTAATGATAAAGTTGCAGTAACTTGCATCTATCCATTCTCAGTTGGAGTTCTTATGGAGGAAGATAATCATATCTGCCTTTTCTGGGAGGAGACGGGCCCTTTCCAGACTAATTGTGTCCCCAGCAGTTGAGAAAGTGTGCTCAGATGGAGTGGAGGATGCTTGGGGACACAAGTACCTAGCACTAAGCTCAAACAAGATCGGTAAAGTCTCCTTTCTCTCAAACCACCAGATTACGGTATTTGTTGAGGTCAACACATCAGATAGGCTTCTATACAGCTCCAACTCCTTTCTTGTCCTCTCTGCATCAGTCCGCGTGTTGGCACCGTCCACATTACCACTGGCACTGATGGTTAGGGCCCTGTCTTCCTCCACAAAGAGTTCACCGAGTGCAGTCAGGGGGGTCGACCTCTTTTGTGGTGGAATCTGAAAAAAAAAGCAGATGAAAGCAACATGAGTCAGAATGACACTCAAGACAGGGGACAGTGGCATGGCATTGATATTATCATATACATAATTTTTCCTTAGCTCTTACATAATCCACGCCATCATCCTCATTCCCTTCCAGTGATGCTTCTTCTTCCTCCTCTGCCTGGCCATCATCAGATTGATGTTCCTTTATAAATGGAAAGAGATGTGATTATGATTACTTCCATACATAAGTCTCTATAAGAGAGAGAGAGATATATATATATCGGCTTAATATAAACCCCTCTGAACGCGCCTGTCTCTGGTTCTGCAACCGCAAGCAAGCCTCTTCCTCAAGCCTTGCCCACACGGCAACATCCTGGACTTTAGCCTTGAACCGCGGATCCATAGCGGTGGCCTCTTCCAGGAACGCCCGGATCTTTGGCTCCTGTTAGAGCAAATTATAAGACATACAAGTCAAATTCAAGTCAAACTCAATTAGGTAGGGGTAATTCTAGTCAATTTAACCATTACTATTTATTATTAGTATTGGATCCACGGACACCCTGAACTTACTTTGTACCGCTTAGAGAGGTCATCCCAGACCTTTCTCTTGACAGTGGCAGAGAAGGAGTCCTCACCATCTGCAACTTTGAAGTGGGCTTCCAGCTTCTGCATGATTGGCAAAATCTGGCTGCAAGTTGGGGTATGCTCCGCAGAAACACAAAGAGTTGACGTGTACAGGACTCTCATTATACCAACAAAGTCCTCAGCCTTATGAAGGTCCTGTTCTGTGATTCTTTCCAGTCTGAAAGAAAACATACAACACACACAAACAGCCTTTTGTACAGTAGTCTAGCCTATAAAGTGTATTGCTCTAAACATAATAAAAAAAACAAATAAGCCTCTACAACCTTACCTATCTCTTTCCATTGATCTTCTCAGGCGAGGGTCCATACAAGTTGCCTGAATGGCAGGGTATTGCTCAATGAACCTTTCAACCATCAGGAACAATGTATTCCATCTGGTCTTCACATCCAACACCAGTCGGTGCTCAGGAAGGTCTTAAAATATAAAAATATTAGTTAGCTAGGATATTTATCTACATATAAATATAGCTCTTTTTTTATTGAAAATAATAATGGATACATACTTAGGAGGCGTTGCTTCTCTTTGAGGACTGGTTTTGCCAAGACTGCTCTCTTCAGCCACACTACCACTGTGCGGATTCGGGCAGCCCACCAGGCAATACTTTGATCTGTGTAGAGCTTCTGTGCCGCAAGATTAAGACAATGAGCAAAGCAAGGCAACTTGATTTAGTTCATTATCCTTGCCGCCACATCCATATTCATGGAGTTGTCCATTGTAATCACCACCACCTTCTCTTTGATGTGAAATTCTTCCAATATAAGGCTAATTTCTGCAGCCACATTCACTCCTGTCTGCGCTTGGTAGACAGGTTTGGTCTGAAGAACTCTCCGTCACCCTGCCTGAGCCTGACTTAATGAAGTGGGCCGTCACTGAGAGATAATGGTCCTGTGCGACGCTTGTCCATCCGTCACTGGTCAGCGCTACTTCCTTCACCTCCCTCAACTCCTCGTTCACTCTCTCCCTCTCTACCTTGTACCAAGCAGGTACTAAAGTATTGGACACTAGGTCTCTGGATGGGGGCTGGTAATTCGGATTCAGGGCTGCTACCATCTCTCTTAATAAAACAAAGAAAAAATGGAACAGTGTATGTCGTGCAGACCATCACCAGATCATCATTCAGAGGTGGAAAACCCGCCTTCAACAAGTAGAAGTACTACTAACCATGTATTTGCCCCACCCATGCACTAAACCAGTGCATGTGTGGGTACAGCTCTTCAGGCTGAAGAGCACAGCTCGTAGGAGAACTAATTTGTGAAATCAGATGGTTCCATGAATGGAGCATACTTCCTTACATGAAGCCAGGTTTTCAAATCCAAGACTTTTGCTTACTTTACCTAGTAAAGTCGTTGCAAACCTACCTAAAAGATGGAGATTCGACCGTGTTGAAAGGATGCAACCCCTTAACTATAAAGCGGGTTACAGGACGGTGGAATTCGTCTCTCTTTTCCTTCCTCAGCTTATTTTGACCAGCTGCCATAGTAAAGGGAGTCAGGGAGGGGGTGGAACCAGCTAAACTGCTGCTAGCTTGGACAGATGGACCTTAGTACGAAATGAAATAGGAGATAGTCAAAGGCAAATGCAAAGCAGACTAACTAACAAACGGTAGTGTTTTATTTACATTGTGCTACACGCCATTGTTGGTGACTTTGAAAAAAATATATCTTTGCTCAACTAACGATCGTAAATTACGTTAGCTACCGTAATATTAGCTGGCACACAGCTAACCTGCTATTAGCTAGCTAACTTCTAGCGGGAAACGTACCTGTTATTTCATCGGTGGTAGCAGAAGACCCAGCAGATGGAGCATTGAAGACGGTGCAGGTGTCCAGTCTTAAATTTATGCCATGGGTGATCAAATGCTTCATCATATTTGATGTGTTCCCGGACTTACATTTAATAATCGCCAAGCAACGGTTGCATTTAACAGTATTGCTGTCAATCTTTACGAAATGTAACCACGTTTTGGAACGCATCTTGGCTAGCGTGAAGTTCAGTGAATTTGCCCCTCTTTCAACTCCAAGGCAGTGACGAGTCTTACGTCACCCAAATAGCTTCATGCTGATTTGTCAGTCAAGTCGCCTGTATACAACAACAACGGTAGTGATTGGCTGGCTGCGATAGATAAAAAATAATAAAATAAAAGCTTTTGCGTCGTCTACCGTAAAGTATCGAAATTTGGCACCTTTTTCTCCAAAACAATTCGATACTCGGACCGACATAATTCGGTCGGTGCCAAATGGCACCGTTGTTCGATACCCAACCCTACATATGAAAACATGTATATTTGTTTGTTAATATAATGTATGCACAGTAGGGATGGGTCGGTTGCGATAAGTTTACAACAAACTAATCCCGAAGGTGAACGACGAGAACTGATTCCTAAACAAGAGAACTGATTCTTTGATTCTTTTTTTTTTAACATAAAACCAAAAAAAAATCCGGTAAATAAAATATACAAACGAACAGAGCTCCGTCTCCCCGTTACCCGCAACCTTATATCGATTGAGTCTAAAACGTTCTCAAAAGATTCAGCCAATGAGAGTACTACAGCAGGTAGCAATCGCGTTGCCATGGCACATGGGTAAACAAATGACAAGGCACCGCCACACAAGTTAACTAACGATCGCTGTAGGCTTCAATATCATGCAAGCACTTTATATGTTTTCTCAATAACGGCTGGCGTTTCGACCGCCGACAGTACCCTTATGGTAGGGCAGGCTTTGAAAAAGCCTTAATTGGCGGGCGTACCCAATACTTAAAGCGAGGGGGGGGGGGGGTGCAGACAGACACCTGTTGGATTCCCTGTCAAATGACGTAATCTGACTTAACAAACGATTCAAACGGAAGAATCGTGGTAGTGAACGGAACTGAAAGAACTGATTCCCGGAAAATAATCGTTTTGCCCATCCCTAATGCTCAGGGTTTCCCCTATAAATTGTTCAGGCCTGGTGGTACAAACCGAAAAAGGTGGAAACAAATATTGAGAAAAATAAAAATAGTTTCTGCCAAGTTCAAGGCATATTTTCACAATGATCTGGTCTCAGCAGATACCTTGACTCTGTTGGTTATGTCATATTTGGAAGCTCAATCTACATTTTCCCCCAAAAACTCTCACCAGAAGTAACCATTTAAAGGTATTTTTTCAAAGGTTTAGGTTACCAGCTCACAGCACCACTGCTACAAATAAAATCTTGGGAAAACACTGTCGCGGGCCATCCGTTAAGACTGCTAGACCTACTGGGACGTTCGTTGCTGATTGTCCCTTCGCTTCCTGCTGTCGATATATTTTAAGAGCAGGAATATAAAGCATCAGGACCAGTCTGTTATGTTTATCGCAAAAATGATTGCAGTATAACGTAACCAAGCATTCAAAGTGTATATGCAATATACTATACCACATCTGTCAAGATAACATGTCCTGAGAATATACAGCAGTTGTCATTGACATCATTTTAATAGTTGGATATTTTCAAAATATGGATATACCTTCTTTATCCCTAAAGTCACGTGCCTCTATGGAGGTCTAAGCAACGTACTGTGTTTTGCAGGAACCTTCCGGTGTAATGGCTGCATAAAGACCTTCTACTGCTCCGCTCTGTGTCACCAAGAGGACTGGAAGGCCCACAGACACATGTGCCTCTCCAAGACCGCTAAAAATGAAGGGTAAGCCCAGGCTCTGGTCTCAGGCCTATTTATCCATAAAGTCACGTCTGACAGTCAGCCACGGAACTTTAATAAACTATGACCATTTGAACGCTGACTATAACATTGAGCAACAAGGTACTTGTAGCACTAGGGCTGGGTATTGCCAGGTACCTTTCAATTCGATTCTTTAGGTCTTAATTCGATTTCTATATTGATTTGATGTTGATCCAATTGCTTCGATATCGATTCAATACGTGCAGATAACAAAAATACCTAAATATTATTTAGAATTAACCATTTCAAAATGAATTGACCATTTCATTATGCTTTAACTAGCAAACATTTAATACACCATTGTATAGTATTGTTCCTGAGCTAAACTTGCAGCATAAAAGTAATAATCATAAAATGGACAAATGTAAAAGGGCATGTACATTTAGTACTCGCTTATAGATTATAGTGATTGAGTATGCTCCTTTTTTTTTTTTTTTTAATCGAAATCGATTTCAAAAAAATTCTGAATCGAAATTGAATCGAGAACAAATAAATTGCATTGCATTGATGAATCGATATTTTTACCCAGCCCTACATGCTTTTCCGAAAATGATGACTTGTGTTGTTTAGTGAGAAGGCCAAGGAGATCCCATGTCAACAGATAGTGGATGGACCCAGTCAGACCCAAACCCAGCCAGAGGTAAAGATCGCCCATTTTCAATTATCTTACAGGAACAGGAACAAATAAATACAGTTTAAATCCAATCCGAGAGCAGCTAAAGAGCTCTTGAGTCTCAATCGGAGGGTGTTTGGGTCTCATCTACCGAGAGGAAACATTAACTTAATCATGGTCTGCAACAGGGGAACACTCTGTAGCATCGTTAACTTGCTGCAAGACACAACATCCATAAAGTGTCAGTGAACCCACTGTATTAAGATGAAATCTGGACACTAGAAATAAGTGTTTTTGTTTGAGTCCTTGAAGGGAATCTTGCAACCCTCTGCAATACTGTTGTAGTACCATCACTGTGTATGAGCATTATGATGGGAGGTATTAGGGAGACTAGCGAAAACATAGGATTTAACTCTTTCCTCTTAATTATGGTATTTTTTTAGTAAGGTGAAAAATTGTAAGATTCCTTCGTTAAAGGTTGGGTATGGGATTTGCGAAACGCCAGCAGATTTTGAAAACACACAACTCAAATGGTCCTACCCCCTCTCCTTCAACGCTGACTCTGACTCCACCCATTCCAAGTACATGGACGCGCAATCATGCACGAGCGAGCCATTAGCTACCGCAGGATAACAACAAACAGAAGCTTGGTCTGGGTCACGAGGGTTGAGTACGTGCACGAAGGGGTCGTGCGGGGGAGGGGGAGGCGGAGGCGGTAGTGCAGTACGCCCGTTTGATTGACGTACTTACCGTCTAATGCCACTCTGTGGGTCTGGAATTCCATACCCAACCTTAAGTTCCGATAAGAAATTACAATGTTTAAAAAAAGTATTTGAAGTATATGTATATGTGTTCAAGTATATGTGTTCAGGTTCAATAGCTCTTTCATCGCTGTGGTGTATTTGTGCTTTGCTATAATAAATAACTATGTATCCAATAATAGATAAGTTTTAAAACATAAAGAAATATTATTGCTAATACCTGCGGCGAAGCGGTTTAGCAGCTGTCTATATTCCCTGTAATTGAGTTTGGGTCAAAGCGCATGTTTAATGAACAAATTGTCTGTTTCTGTGCTCATATTAATCAGCTCCGTACAGCATCAGCGGTGGGTGCCAGTAATGCGGCCATCTGCCCCAAGGTTTTTTTAGTGGATCTAAAGAAGAAGAACCTGGCTGTAGGATCAAAAGTGGAGGTACATAATTATGACCTGTATCTAAAGCCCTTCCACCCACTATATACATCACTTATTGAGATTTGATATTTTTTTACTCTGTTTTATTTTGCTTTGCCTTTGAGCAAGAATTAAACCGGTGTATGAACTTTTTGACTGTGAGGTAGGATACTGGAGGATCCACGGGTTGGTGTGTAGAACTCCCATCTGAGAGGCACTGGGTTCGATTTCCAATGTCAGCAGTAATCCTGTAGTATGCATATGTGAGCAATAGGGATGGGCATTCGATTAAGTTGTCTTAGTCGATCGTCGGCAGTATTAACGATCAATTATTCGATTAATCGTTAATATTTTACATTAAAAATAAAATTAAAAATGAAATGAAAATACAAATGCAGCGTGTTTTCCTCATTGGGATCTTTATTATTAGATGAACAACTCAGTTAAACCTGATCAGTTCAATAGTTATGCGCCACTCTGCTCTAAGCAACGGAGCATGCAGCTCGAAGCCGGTGCTCATAAACATAACTAAAAATAAACAACCCTAATTTCTTCCCAAAATAATAACCAAAGCTGCAAACTTGTCGCTTTTCGGCGACAATCGCCGTTTTCTTGGTCATTTTGGTCATTCACGTGAATCGTGTAGAACCGGAGAGTTTTGTTTTGGGGGGGGGGGGGGATAATTCTTATGATTGACATTTCTCTGGGCCAATCGGAATCTCAGCACTTGCTTCAGAATCTTTCTTATAATTGACATTTCTCTGGGCCAATCAGAATCTTGAAGCACACAGCGCCAACTGAGCTCGCCATTGGATGAGGCGGCACGCCTGGCATGCATGCGGCCAAACAACGCAAGAGAGCTTGCGAAACACTCGTCTAGAGGGGTGTTCCACGAACGGAGGTTTAACAAACACTGAGTTAACGCTGAACTCTAGGTTGATTTACCCAGTGCCGACTAACCCAGAGTTTTCGGTTCCACAGCAGCGGTTATGCATTAGTTCAACCAACTCGGGGTTGGTTAACACGGTTGTGCGCGTCACCACCAAACCTAAAAAGACGTGATGTATGGATCATGGAAACCCTGATCGAAATGGCGAAACGGGCCGCTTATTTCAATGAAATGGAACTTCAGGTTCTCCTGGGGAGCTATGACGAGGAGAAGGACATTATCACAAGAAAAGGCAACGCTAAAGCCTCTGCAACCCGGAGAACCAAAGCCTTGCAGCGGATCGCTGACCGCGTAAATGCGTTAGTTACACGTCAAAAGCATGATCGTTAATATTTGAGCCATGAATATATAAATATCCCAGTTAAGCATTCTTAAAGATCCTACCACATAACCCCTTTCTTCTAAAAAAAGATGTACTCCGATGGCTTCCAAGCGGTCAGCGGATCAAGTATAAAAATGAAGTATAAAAAACATACAAACTGGTAAGCTTGGTATAAGCTTGGTATAAATTTAAATAAGCAATTTTTTTAAGCCAATCGTGAAAAGGCCGACAGTCGGTAGACTGGATCTGGCCCTCAAATTGTCTTGACCCCGGTGGAGGAGCTGTTAATAAACATAAATTCAGGGCGCCCTGGCATGGAGGGGGTACCTGGAGGTGCCTACCTCCTCAGAGAGTCAGGGGCCATACCCCACTGGTTGAATGTAGGTTTTTGTGTTTTCTTGTATTTTAGATTTTTTTTGCCTTCGAAGTAACACATGCAAACCATGTGCTTGCCACAGCGCATACTATAAGTGTTTCTTTTTTTGGTAACTGGGTAGAAAACCTAAAAGTGACAATTCATCAACTTCACAGAATAATAATTGTTTTTGTCTCTCCAATAATAAGTAAAAATAATAATAATAAAAAAATTGTGACAGTTGTAAATAAAATATTTTTTATAAGCCTCAAGGATGTTTTGACATTGATTTTTGATAAAGTATGCTGAGTTTTGTTAAGTCACGCTCAGACTAGTGTTATTTGTATATTACAATAATGTATATTACCTTTTTTCTTCTGAGGAGTTTGCAGGTCTGAATAACAATAATATCAAAAAAACAATCATGTTATAACTTAACCCACCAGTCTACGGATTTTTGTTCAGAAAGATGAGCATGTTGACATGCTCTGGGGTCAGACGCGACTGCAGCCTGGTGACCGTCAGTCCAGCCGCCGAAAACACCCGCTCTGAGGGGACCGACGTTGCCGTGATGCACAAATACATCCGTGCTAACTTGGCAAGGCGGGGGAACAACTTTCCACAATCCAGGGGCTCAGAAAGTTCTTTATTTCTGCTTCGATGCTAACCTCGCCTTGAGTGGTAGGCCTATAGTGCTCCCCAAGAAGTCATTTTTTAAATCATAATGGTCCCACACCAGACTTCGCCGTGGCCTCGTCCGCTTCATGATTACATCGCTGTGTTCCAATATCCATACCATCCGTACTTACTAGTCTAAGTTTGAGTATTACATAGGAACACATAAATATACATAGGAACTCAGATCGGGCGAAAATAAGTAATGAAAACTGTCAAATCGCGAAGTGTGTGGCAATGTTCACTTTTCGTACTCAACGGCAGCCACCTTAGCTACGTAGCGGAAGAGGGCGGAGCCAGGCTGAGCCAAAGTCGGCGTATTTTCCATATAGCCTGCATTAATAGTAGGGGTGTAACGGTACATGTATTTGTATTGAACCGTTTCGGTACGGGGTGCTCTGTTCGGTACGGAGGCGTACCGAACGAGTTTCCATACGGACATATTAAGTAGAGGACCGCATGTGTGGAACATGCTGCGGCCGCACATGCACAGTTGCGCACACCGTAGCTGTGTTCGAAATCATTCCCTATTCACTCACTCACTATTCCCTATATAGTGTTCATGATATAGTGCACTATTTAGGGAACGAACAAACGAGAATTCGGACACTACGCTGAACATTTCTAAACGTCATTTGCGTCAGTAAATGCGCCGGGTATTTGTGTGACGCAGACAGATGCAACCACATCATGTAAACAAACCGGGCACTCACGAGGAAAGCTGGATATTTAACATTCATTTTGAATGTTAAATATTCTATGTTAAATCCCAAATAAATTGTTGACATTTCTAAACGAAAGCCGGAGTCTCCATCATTAAATGTATTCGTTTTCACGGTTATTCAGCTTCTTCTTCTGCTGAGGGACCACCGCCGGAGGCGGAGGTGCCTAAGCGCTGCCCGGCAACGATCCCTTTCTCCTCCTTGTCGTGGTTCAGTCTACTTCACATTGATGAGGACGTTGAAGAACCAGGAACGTCGGAGAACCCAACGCGGTCGTTTGAGATTCATAATATCGGCTCACACATCTTTTGGCGGTTATAATATATATTATATGATATAGATATCTATGTAGGCTATATGATAATATTTTGATATAGAGCTCCAGGACTCCCGTGTGTTCTAGAATATTTACAGAACGCTAAAGGCTGTGTGCGCCTCGCCATTGCGATACATCCACTGTAAACAGAGCGCATGGTACCGTGGCTGCAAGCTGCTCAGGGCCACACCCCCACCCTCCTCCTTGACCCGCCTCGCTCCTCCTCATTTGCATTATAGCTACAGACACCAAAACAGCGCATTTGGGGGAAGCTCAATGTGCGACTGGCTCGGAGTGGCTGTAACTCTGCACCACGGCTGAATTTCGGGAACGTCTTTGAATACTGTGTTAGTTGCCCACTAATACCTATATTAAAGAATACATAAAATAGCATGTCATGGGATATCGATATTTGGCGTCAGCATATCGATAACGTCCCGCAAGACGAAATATCGCGATATGTCGTAGTATCGATATTTTGGCACACCCCTAATCTTACACTCAATGTTTGATGTATGGTGAAACAATAGGCTGTACGACCAAGCTATGATCAGATGTAGATCTACATGCGCTCTGTTAATATATATCTGTTAATAATATCGCTAGCTGAGCTTCACATGCGCAGTAGGCAGTTGGCTGCCAAGAAGTAGGAAAGAAACAGAAACACTGTCTTTTAAAGGTCCCATGGCAATAAAATCTCACTTTATGAGGTTTTCTAACAAATATGAGTTCCCCTAGTAGGGTTGGGCAATCGTCTACCAGCTTCCATCGTCCGTTAGCGCCCCCTAGTGATCGCAGATAGTCCATACTATCGGGGGGGCAACTTTATAATAATTTAATAATTATTTATAATAATTTATCACTTAAAAAAAAATCTCGGTTTTATTTTTCAAATTTTTTCTTAAAAACAATAACGATGGTCTTCCCCTTGGACCAGCGTGAGCCTCCGCTGATTTAACTTTCGATACGTCGGTGCCAGCGGCGCTGTCATGATAACACGCAGCTCGTAGCTGTGTTCGAAATCGTTCCCTATCACGGATATAGTGCACTATATAGGGTGCTCGCCATTTTGTAGTGTTTGAATTCTCACTGGTTAATTTCATACACTATATAATGCACTTAAATACCCAAAATTCGAGTGTACATATGATGTTCCCTACGTGTTACTCCTGTATACCACAATGCAATGCGGTCGTGTTTTTCTGGAGGAGAAGAAGCTGAATAACCGCGAAAACGAATACTTTTAATGAGGGAGTCTCCGGCTTTCGTTTAGAAATGTCAACAATTTGTTTGGGATTTAACATAGAAAATGTAACATTCAAAATGAGTAAGAAAAACCTTGTTCAAGGAAATGTAACATTCAACATCGATGCAACCTCCAGCTTTCCTCGAGAGTGCCTGGTTTGTTTACATGATGTGGGCGCATCTGTCTGCGTCACACAAATACCCGGCGCATTTACTGAAGCAAATGACGTTGAGATATGTTCAGCGTGGTGTCCGAATTCTCGTTTGTTCGTTCCCTATGTAGTGCACTATATCATGAACACTATAGGGAATAGTGAGTGAGTGAATAGGGAACGATTTCGAACACAGCTCATGTACCACAGCTGTGACCGGGGTGTGATGTCATTTCGTGATGTCAGGTTTCCAGCCCCTCCCCTCTCCTCGCAGCAGTGAGTGAATACGGCATGTCAGCGCTACATAGTATGTTTTCCACCTGTGCCAGTTAATTTCAATTACAATTTTGCGGGGCTTTTTAAGTTGTAAAAATAGCTACCACAGCGCTGTTTAAAAAAATAAATAATAATAAAAAATTAATTATTAAAAGAAATTATCGCCTTTTTATCGGCAAATTGAGACGATCGACGATGGAATCCATCTATCGTCGATAGAATCGACTTTCGGCCCATCCCTATCCCCTAGCCTGCCTATGGTCCCCCAGTGGCTAAAACTTGGGTTCGGTGTAAAACGAGCACTAGGTGTTTTTTTTCCTTTGGGAAAAAACGGAGGCTCAAGCGCACTGATTTGGAATGTGGTCCCATATGTCGTCATAAAGGATCTAAGCTCCTCCCCTTTCTCTGCCTTGCCCGCCCAGAGAATTTGGCCCCCAATGAGACACGAGTGTGTGGGGGTGGGGGTGGGTGGGTGGGGGTGTGTGTGTGTGTGTGTGTGTGTGTGTGTGTGTGTGTGTACACACTGTAACGCAAGTGTTTGGTGTTATTGCACTTAACACGTCGGTTCTTTGACGTCTCTTGTATTTCCACAACGAGACTGTAGTTGGGGTTATCTCAACCATGGTTGAGAAGGAATTGGGGGAAAGGAACTTTGACTCCCTGAAGTACATGAACTGCGCGCTGCCTGCCGCCTGTTGCCGCGAGGCACCACCGCCCGGCAGGCAGCGCGCGGCGGGGAGAGGGGAGGGAGTGGGAAGATGCATTGGTTGGAGGCACAGACCTTTTCGACTGTTGTGGTATTTGTGTTTTGTGATTTTACTGTATAGGGTGGTTGTTGATATAATATATTTTTGGTTAAATAATTGTTTCAAAGATTATTCTTGTAATACGTTCAATCTCTCCATATTTCCCCTGCTCATTAGTGTGCACAAATGTACTGTATGTACACCCTTCTGGTGCCGGCAGACACATAGAAACCTCCTGGCAGGGTGCTCTTAGAGAGAACCGAAAAAAATTGCGAGCGAAAAAAAAAAAGGGGAAACACTGTATATTGTTACAACAAAAGGGTAGTCTGAGTACTCTGACGTGTTGTTACTCTGACGTGTTGTTACTCCGTAGTGCGGTTCCCCACACTGATCATAATATTGCCAATTTATGTTTTATTTTTTTTAAGCTTGGTTAGTTTTCTTCATGTGTTTGCATCCTTACCGTCATTTAATGTACGAGGGTTGAATGTAGTTGTGTACCTTCCTTGTCATCCAAGAAGTGCTTTGAGTGACCAGATATGTTCGAACGGCACCATCACAAAACAGATAGGTTTAGCATAGTAGTAATATTTATATAGAAGTTAAAAAAAATAAACATGAACAAAGTACAAATTTAAAGAAAATTAAAACACAATGCAGTAAATCACTAACCAGAGGGGGACATAAGGGGGGCAAGCAACAATACGATAAACTGAAGTATGAACCAACCAGAGTGAACTAATAAAGGTGTTCTGAACCCAGGTGGCGGTGGTGGAGACGCACAGCCCGGGCCGGTTCTTCGTCCACGTCCAGAACCGTGGCTTGGTGGCCGACCTGCAGACGGTCAGCCTGGAGCTGCAGAACGCCTCCAGGGCCTGGCCGCCCGCCTCTGCCTACCTGCCCGCCTCTGCCTACCTGCCCGACCAGGGGGAGGTCTGCGCCGTCCAGTTCTCCCTGGATATGGTCAGTGGCGTGTCCAGACCCAGTTAGCAGGGCTGGCATAGTGCGCCCAGGGGGGGTGAGACGAGACGCTTGAGCTAGCTGAAGTAATTCATGGATTCACTTTAGCGTTAAGAAAAATAAAATCCATGCTGTCGGATAGAATCATGTTCACTGTGACTGATTTGAAGTTACTCAAGAGGTAACGCAGGTTTTTGTGTAACTGGCACATGTTTAGTACTGCCAACTCTATCCTATTCCTTTTAGAAATGGTACCGAGGCCTGGTCCAGTTGGTACCCGTGGACCAGAAGACTGCCAGCATCCTGTACATTGACTTTGGCAACGAGGAGGATGTTCCCGTGGCCAGGATAAGACCTCTGGATCCAAGACTCGGGCACATCCCTCCCTGCGTAAGAGCCAGCACACACCATTCACCACCGTGTTGAAATTCTCACTAAGGATTTCAGTATTTCAAACATTGTGTTTTAAGAGGTGCACTAGACGCCTCTTAAAGCACAATGAACACAAGGAAACATGCGTCACCTAGCCCCGGTCAGGGGATCATCTTGAAGACAAAATTACCTTAACGGCGCTCGCATTACTGGGAATCCCGTGTGGGGATTTCCTACAACTTTTTGTGGGACGCTTCGTGCATGTGCCTGCCTTAAGGGGGACATATTGTACCACCAGGTGTGAGTCTGATTAGCTCCATATGACATCACTAGTGGGCGTGTCCACCTAGAACTGTGCTGGATAGATGAGCAACGTTTACTTCAGTCAACTTGGTAGGCTGGTAGACTGATCTATCCAGTACACATCTAGGTGTAAGGCTCCAGACTGCGACCAAATGGTCGCATTTTGCGACCATAATTTGAGAAGATTTTCCATCTAAATTTGCCCCTTTTATTTTTACACTATTTTAACGGTCTGAAACGCAAGTGGGAAGCGCAAAGCGCAAGTAGCTTTGTGGGCGGTTCTACGGCGCTATCGCTATTTTACAGGCGGATAAATTACACTTGCGTCGCGGCGCAAGTGTCAAAAGGGTTGGTCTGAAGCAGCCTAGTTACCCGTAGGTGTGGTTTGGGCGTAACGTCCAACAAACCAATGAGAGTGCCAGCTCCCATCCCCTTTAAGAGCCATGAGCGCATTTGAATCGGACGAGTTGATATTTTGACAGCGCGTCTGCAGTCTCCGATGAGACAGATGCACATGAATTTCAAACTGCAAATGGCTCAGTTTATTGCCAAATAATATGGCCTAATTCACACATGGAATAAGGGGTTTTCTTCCACAACTTCAGAAATACTGAGTCCTCAAATAAATTTCGGCAAAGAAAACGTATATGATATAACATATGATATGCGGTAACTGTGGTTCTATTTAATGATATACGCAATACATTATAAACATTGTTTCTTATCAGTATTGTATGCTATCCTAATATGCATGTGTCCCCGCGGTAATAGACATTGCCATTGATTGTATTATGCGTTACGTGTTTAGTTTGCGTGTGTTTAAACAGAGCACACACGCGCGCCCGCATTCATTCATTCTTTTTAACACTCACTCGCGGTAAAACAATGTTTTTCACGATCAAATACTCATCAATCCTAAAAGTTATGGGCATGTAGGCCTACACGATGTCTGTCAAGAAAATATGTGTTTGCTGTATGGTGTTTGCAGATGCATTGATTTAAAAGTACAACTTATTACCGCTGCATCAGCTGTTCTTTCCCAAATAATTTCCCAAGAATGTGCGGCTAGGTAGATGAGAGAAGCAAAGTGTATGCGTGAGGTGCACAAGCAATCCGTATGCATCGCATGTATGCATGCGCCCTTAAAATAGCATCTGAACAACGCGCCACTGACTTTAAACCAGGTATTTCCTGGTCAGTAGCGCAATGGTATTCAGAAACGGCAAAATACCGTTTGCGCCAGAACACGCCTCCTCCTTCCGCCGAACCGCCCCTTGGGGCGCATGATCAATCCCTAATTTACCGGCGAGTGGCGGTGGTGGGAAAAGAACGCTCTGCGCCAGTAGTAAACTAGCAACGACACATGCGCCAGTGACTAAGTCACTTGCGCCGGATGCAAGATAGGGCCCTAAATGTGGAAGGGGCGTGTCAATCAATCCAGAATCTTTAGCAAGCCAAAGAGTGTAAGAAGATTATGGAATGTTAGTGGCTAGGGGAAGGTCCTAGAGATTATCGAGCGTGCGTAAACGTCTGCGAAGGAGAAAGATTTCACAACATGCTACGTGCGTTTACATTGAGCAAGCAAACTATTGACTCGTTCTTCCGACTTTCGGCTAGTGTGCAAGTCAGTCCTGCACGGGTCTTATTTTACAAACCCCACACCCGCCCCTACCCGCAATACTTAGCCCGACCAGACCCGCTATAAATTGATGCACCCGATGGAAAATTAGAAACATTAGATGGGAATTACACTATCTGGTGTTTGGCTTGGTGCTTTAGATTGTTGTGCAAAAAAAGCACATCATCCACTGTTGACGGTTTTAGTTGACTCCTCCGCTCCTGATTAACATATCCAGCACCAGTGAAGTCTCGCTCGCAATCGCAAAACCGTCTGACCCGACTCGTTTCATCCAAATTGTGAGGGTCACCCGAACCAGTGCAGGAATCTGCTTCAGGTGCCATAAAGGGCTTTTCACACGGGAGGCGTTTGTCGGGCCTGATAATGCATTCTCAATGGAGAGGCGAGCGGGCAGAGAGGACGCTCAGCGTCCTGGCAAGCGGGCGCAATCCCGTGAAACTGTCGCTTCAGTACTTGTCGAACGCATGCATGCGCAAACCTGGAAACCGTTGGGATAAATAAGAACCACAATAAAATGTGACACTGAATTTGAAACGGCACATTGTAATTTCTGCATCTATTATCAAAATAGTTATTAGTAATACAGTGAACATTTGTAGAAATGTGAATATTTGGTTGGCATGTTGATTAACGGTGTGTGCCCCTAAAAATTCTGGTTGCGCCCCTAAAATTTTTAGTTAGGGGCCACAGTGCTCCTAGTGAAAAAAGTTAGTCTGGAGCCCTGAGGTGGACACGCCCACTAGTGATGTCATATGGGGCAGATTTTCGAAATGGCTTGTAAGGTTTATCACACTCACACCTGGTGGTATGATATGTCCTCTTTAAAGCAATGCACTGACTCAGGGAGCTGCTCCCAGTCAGTGATGGATGCTGTTAAATGTATATCGGCTATATTGAGATGGATATTTTATATGGATTTCGTCCAGCCCTGGTACCAGGTGAAAAATTCAATTTCAAGCCCAGAACAAAAATCACTTTGAGCTATACTCGGATTGCTGGAGTTTGTTGAATGTCTTAAGGCTGCAACCTTATTTGGAAAAGAAACGCTGGCCAGACAAGGCAACACTTGCATCCATTGAGAAATAGAATAAGAACCATTTTGCCCATGACTCCAAAATCGTATTTGATCTGCGTAAGTAAAATGGATGGAAATCGAACTTTCTAAAAAAGTGATGCAATATATGTTCCCGCAACATTCTTGATCGCCCAGCCTTGAAGCCCCTTTTCGATGGCGGCCACCGGAATCCATTTTCTGTTGGGAACATTACTGTCACCAACGGCTCCGCCCCTTTGCTCTGATAGGCTACCGAGTGCTCTGTTGCCGGGGTAGTGCCGGTGTCTGGCATCTGGACAGGCAAATGCTGTGCGGTCGTGAAGCAACTGTTGACCGAGCAGGTGGTCACCCTCCATGTGCTGGACGTGGTGCAGAGTGAGAGGGTCCATGTGGTTGAGATGATAGTCACTGCTGTAGGTGAGTATGTTCTGCAGTGTTGCCCAACCAGGGGATCAGGAGTCCACCTGGGCATGCCCGTTATTCATATGGTGGTTTTGGGAGAAATGCAGACTTCCAAGATATCAGATCATGCAGTTTCGATTTCAGGTTTCTGGGGTGTAAACTTGTCACCTTTCGGCAATATTCCCAGTTTTATTTCAAAACAGACTATTCCCTTGGATCTGCAATAATATATAATGTATAATAACAATCTCAGCCTTTCATGGCAAAAATAAGCTCTTTTAGAGGTCCTACAATAGTGACAGGTGAAGCGAATAAGGCCTGGTCCCTGGAATTAACTGCTTCATATAAATGGTTCTGGACAGGCGTTTTGATGCATCTTGGTAAGGGCACCCATAGAAAATATACCTGCTGGTATACCTTTAACAAAAATTACTGTCCGCAAACTTACATTTGAAATGTTTGCTTTAAACCTTTTTTCTCATCCCTTCATAAAGACTAGCGGATAAATGAATCATTGTTTATTTTTTACTGCTCCATCTCAACTTTGCGACTAGGCAAGAGGCTGAGCAGCTTTCTGGTCGACCAGGGATATGCCACACACGAAGGGGTCGCTGCAAAGCCAAGTGAAAAAGAAATTCGTAAGTATTGAATTAATAAAGAATTTAACAAGCTTTTAGTTTGAGTTACAGCTTATTTAGATGGACATTTCGGGTGCTGTGGTTGAACTACTTTTGAATATAAATTACGATATTTACCTTTCCAAACTGACTCTTTGGTCTGGAGTTTGAAACTGTTTATTAACCCATTGGCGCCGGATGCTGCGTAGTGCAGCATGGCCCCTCCTGCCGGTTGCTGCGTAGCGCAACATAGCCTTTCCTGCCGGTTGCTGCGTAGCGCAGCATTTTGTACACGTGCTGTTTTCATGACGAATGCAGCATATAACTCACTCTGGTTGGTTAAAAATACACATGGGGTGGGTCTTAAGGCTTTGGTAAAGATCAGGAGACCACCAAAACGAACTTTGGTTGGCTGAAAATCACGTCAATCAATCATATAGCCACGCGATATTCTATGTTTGTTTTTAGCGACGCGTCTAGCTGGCGACCGAGAAGTAGCAATGAACATGGAGGATTTTGATAGCGATGGCAGTGATATTGTCATAGAATTCAAGGGATTTGAGTATGAGAATGAGGACGAGAATGATTTTGTGCCGGTTGATCCACTGGATCGGGCACAGAAGTGGGAATTTTTGGACACCGAAGGAGAGGAGGAGGATGACTTTCGGGGATTCCAGGTGGACTGGAGAACCGGCAATTACCAGCCTCGGAAAACAAAGACATTCTCTCGCACACCGGGGGTGAAACAACCGATCCCCTTGGATGCTAGCCCACTCGATGTGTTTTCCAGGATCTTTACCGATCAGCTGTGGGACAAGTTATTGACCGAAACGAATCGGTACGCGCAACAGGTACGAGCTCAGACCCCCACGACCTCAAGTGGACCCCGGTCCCGAAAATAGAAATGAAAACATTCCTCGGGCTGTGTCTTTGCTTTGGAATTTTAAAGCTACCAGCACGCCGCGATTACTGGAGACAAACTAAGTGGCTCTACCAAACAAATGTCAAGGGACCGTTTCGACTGATCTGGAGGTAAATATTTATGTTTTCTTTTCTTGTGCTCTCTTCCGAGTTCCATTCTCTTCTCTTAGAAAACGGAATGGCCAGTAATGATAGCGGTGCTATAGCAATTACTAATGGTGATGATGGTTGATATTGAATAAATACAATGATGTTAGTTATAAATACAATAATGGAATAATGAATAAATAGTAATACAATTATGAATATAAATACTATAAATAACATAATACAAATAAACACAATGATGGAAATAAATGTCAGGCTCAAATTCTTTGTCATGTATGCATTTTCAGATATCTCCATCTAGAAGATAACTTGGACCCTGCCTTGGATAAATCCGATAAGCTGTGGAAGATCCAGCGGTTCATGGACCTCCTCTTGCATCAGTTCCAGGCCCTCTATGAGGTCAATGGGTTTGTGAGCGTGGATGAGTCCATGGTAAAATACAAGGGACGCCTTGCCTTCCGGCAGTACCTCCCCATGATGCCGGTGAAGTGGGGGATAAAGGTGTGGGTCATGGCAGAGAGCAATACAGGCTACGTAAACAATTTTCAAGTTTACACAGGGGCCATTGCAGGCAAGACCGAGACAGGCCTGGCTTACCGGATTGTGTCATACCTGGCTAAACCGTATTTTGGGTCAAACTTGTGTGTTTACATGGACAACTTTTACACCAGCGTGAAGTTGTTGCTGGATCTGCAGGTCAGGGGTGTGCCTTTACAATGCTTTGGTTAAAATGTTATTTGTTGTATTTTATATCATTGATTTATACAGTTTTTTCTTCTTAATCTTGTTTTGAGAATGTTTTTAAAATGTTGCTGTTATGGTTGTGCTCAGGGAGCATGTTTTAATAAAACCTGTAGTTCTTACCTTTAAAATGCTTTTTATTTCATGTTTCTAGGTGCTCCAGAGCAGTGTTGTTTTTGGCAGGCATTTTAGATTTAGTTTTAGTCTTAGTCTTTTTGACTAAATGCTTCTTAGTTTTAGTCCCATTTTAGTAATTTCTATCTTTGAAAGTTTTAGTCTAGTTTTAGTCTGACGAAAACTCAAAAGGTTTTAGTCTAGTTTTAGTCCGACGAAAACTACGCACACGGCACTGCCGTGTGCGTGCAGGCGCAGCTGCGCGCGAGCGAGGCTTTTAGTGTGTGATGGGGGCGTGACTGTTAGGACAAGCAGCTGGCTCCATTTCTGATGTCTGAGCTCTTGATTGACATTGCACGCATATTATAGTTGGCGGGAAAAAAGCATGTTTTGAAACTTTGTTCGTCCACTCACTAACAATTTAGTCTCGTCTAGTTCTCGTCTGACGAAAATGTCTACATTTTTCGTCACATTTTAGTCTTTATATGGCTTTGGTGACGTTCGTCTTAGTCTCATTTTCGTCATGGAAAAAAGGGGTCTGACGACGTCATTTTCGTTTTCGTCTTGCCTGACGAAAACAACACTGCTCCAGAGGCTTAGATATTAAGGTTTATGTAGACGTTGACAATTCTTACTATTTTCTCAGAAAAACCTCAGGAAATTAGGTTCTTTTTCCTAGAATAGCATAGGATTTTAGCAGGCGTTTTAGGCATAAATGGGTTAATGTGATGCTCTTTTGTGGTTCGGTTTTGAAAACGGTCAGAAAGGGTCATAGATAGATGGGTATCTTTTTTTTTTTCTTCATTTTATTTAAACAGTGCTGTGACCCTCAGTTGCAAAGTATTGGCGTTTAATAAATCCCATAGGTAAATTTGAACCAACATCACCGCAAATTTACAGTTTGGTTACCATTGGATGTATTGTGTTGTTGGTGTCTCAGACGGCTTGGTTAGCGCGTCGTTGGAGAACTTTAGGCGTCAGTCCAGCGGGAAGGACGAGAATACAGAGGCCTGTCCCCCGGAGCCCCTGAGCCAGCGCGTGGGAGACTGCTTCTCCGCCCTGGTCACCCAGGTCCGCTCCCCCGTCGACATGATCTGCCAGAAGGTGGACAATGCCAGTAAGTACTAGAGATGTTCAGATACCAGTTTTTTCCTTTCCGATTCCTGAACTTGAGTATCCGCCGATACGAGTATATATCGATGCAGAATCTATCATTGGAACTACTAAAAGCTCTTGTTCTTATTGAAGGGTTCGCTTAAGATGACGGCAATGTGAAGTCGGTTCACTTACTGTCTACAGCAGGGGTTTTCAAAGTGTGAGAGAGTGAGCCCCCCCTCAGAGAAAAAAATTCAGCTGAGCCCCCCTCCCCCCAATTTTTATTTCTAAATACCTGTGTTTTGAAAGCTATTTTAATTATTTTACACATTTCAAACATCTCCGATCATAATTTTAAAACATATGGAACATATTTTTGAAACATTTGAAACAATTTTTTTAACATATTTTTTAAACATATTTCTGAAACATTACAACATCTTTTTGTGTTTTTAAACAACACAATTTAACAACTTTATCTAAGCATGTTTTAGCTTAACCTTTTTTAAATACATTTGCACATCTTAATCTGTGTAAACTGCCAGTTTACAGATTCATTCAGGGTCCCAGACTCTGAATTTTCTGAGTCGAATCAGATCTGCCTTTTCAGTCCAGAGATTCGACTATTCGGCGGGGTTTGTTTACCGGCGTTGCTATGGTGACCTAAATTATTATAAGCAACTGAAAACGACGCCGGTTTGAAACTAAAACTGATTCTGAAAAAAGTATAAATGCTATCAAAATTCCGTTTAGATAGTATTGAAGATACAAGTGTGTAGATTTGTTTAATGGTTTGAACGATGGTAAACGGGTGAAAAAGGAATGAGTTACGATGTCTCGAAGTAGGTGTATCAGAATGGGCTGACGTCTTCAATGAAAACAGCTGAAAACGAAGCGGTATGAAACTAAAACTGTGATTCTGAAGACATTTTAAATCATATCGAAATTCTGTTTAGATATTATTGAAGATACAAGTGTGTAGATTTGTTAAATGGTTTGCACAAAGATAAACGGTTGAAAATTGATTTAGTTATGTTACTTCTACAGTTGAAGTACGACTGATTTGATTCATCGTCTTTCAGGGTTTTTTTCGGGTTTATTTTTTTCTCACGTCGCGCCCCCCCTGAAGAACTCTGGCGCCCCCCAGGCTTTAGCTCTACCTAACCCTCACAGTAGAGCTAGGCCAGTCTTTCTTAAGTCCTTTTGAGTAGGGCTGGATAGCCATCAGTAGAGTAGGACAGTCTTGATTTTATCCACTATTTAACCATCAGAGAAGGGCTGGCTTTATTTGGCCATGCACTCTTTTTTCCTCCAATTACTCCATTTGGGGCTGACTGCTTTTCAGGTGAGATCATGGAACTTCAGAAGAACCTCAGAGACCACTGCAGTCCGATCCCAGCTAGCCTCAACTTCAGACCGGCCCCTGGCACTGTCTGCTGCTCCCAGTTTTCAGGTAAACCCAGAAAGCTGTCCGTTAGCCATGATCACTTGTTGTTACCCTCCATTACTAGTCATCACTTACCCGGTTAATTGACAGCTCTGTTAGCCTCAATCGATAGCTGTTACTCTCTATTACTATAATAATAATAATAATAATACATTTAATTTAGAGGCGCCTTTCAAGACACCCAAGGTCACCTTACAGAGCATATAGTCATCATTCAAAACTATGTAAAACAGACTAGGAATAAAAGGAAAACAGAGGTTAAACATGAAGAATAATAATAATTAATAACACTCAAAGACGCCTAAAGTGAAGGGGGGACCTCACTAACCACCACCAATATGTAGCACCCACTTGGGTGATGCACGGCAGCCAATCGGTGCCAGAACGCTCACTACACACCAGCTTGAGGTGGAGAGTTAGGGATGAGGTGGAGAGTGAGGGAAAAGAACATATTTAAACAATATCGACCACATGTAAACACTATCGACCACATTTAAACACTATCGACCATATTTGAACACTATGGACCACATGTAAACCCTATCGACCACATGTAAACACTATCGACCACATGTAAACACTATCACCCACATGTAAACACTATGGACCACATTTAAACACTATCGACCACATTTAAACACTATCGCCCACATTTAAACACTATCGCCCACATTTAAACACTATCGCCCACATTTAAACACTATGGACCACATTTAAACACTATGGACCACATGTAAACCCTATCGACCACATGTAAACCCTATCGACCATATATAAACACTATCGACCACATTTAAACATGTAAACCCTATCGACCACAATTAAACACTATCGACCACAATTAAACACTATCGACCACATTTAAACATGTAAACCCTATCGACCACATTTAAACACTATCGACCACATTTAAACACTATCGACCACATTTAAACACTCTCGCCCACATTTACACACTATCGACCACATTTAAACACTATCGACCACATTTAAACACTATCGACCACATGTAAACACTAGCGACCATATTTAAACACTATCGACCACATTTAAACATGTGCATTCATACATTTCATTCATTCATTCATACATACTAGCATTCATTGAGCCTCCAACATTTGTGTATTTTGTTGTTTTCTGACTGTTTTATGCCCAGATGACAACCAGTGGTACCGGGCCCAGGTTCTGGCATACTCCTCAGAGGATCGGGTCTGTGTGGGCTATATAGACTTTGGGAACACGGAGGAGGTGGAGCTCGGGCGTCTGCGGCCGCTCAGTGCCCCTCTGCTAGCATTGCCCATGCAGGCCATCCCCTGTTCCCTAGCAGGTACTGAAAATACACTGGTCCACACTACACGCCCCTCATCTCTAACCCTGCCCCTCATGTCCAACCCCGCCCCTCATGTCTAACCTCGCCCCTCATGTCCAACCTCGCCCCTCATGTCCAACCTCGCCCCTCATGTCCAACCTCGCCCCTCATGTCCAACCTCGCCCCTCATGTCCAACCTCGCCCCTCATGTCCAACCCCGCCCCTCATGTCCAACCCCGCCCCTCATGTCCAACCCCGCCCCTCATGTCCAACCCCGCCCCTCATGTCCAACCCCGCCCCTCATGTCCAACCCCGCCCCTCATGTCCAACCCCGCCCCTCATGTCCAACCCCGCCCCTCATGTCTAACCCCGCCCCTCATCTCTAACCCCGCCCCTCACCACTAACCCCTCTACTCCGACCTCGCCCCGTCAGGAGTGCAGCCGGTCCGGGAGGCCTGGGACGACGACTGCACCTTGGTCCTGCAGCAGATGTTGGGCAACCGCATCCTGAGTGTGCGTATCGTGGGGGAGAGCAAGGGCACGGCCCTGGTGGGGATGGTGGACCAGGCCAGTGACCCCCAGGCCGACGTGGCCGAGCTGCTGATCTCCATGGGCTACGCTGCTGCTGCCACCAGCCCCCCCGACACGGGGGACACGGACGCCCCTGGAGCGGAGGGAGCAGCAGCCGAGGGTAGGACACTGGTTGTGGGGGTGGTGGTTCTTGGTGTAGAGCAGGGGTTCTCAAAGTTTTGACAACTGAGGGCCAATTTAGGAACCCAAAATTTGACTGAGGGCCGCTGTCACGTTAAAATTGTACCGGGGGCGAAAATTGTACCGGCCTACGTCATCAGTTGTTGACAAATTCCAAACCTGCCTGGCAACGGGCGATCGCGTCGAATGACGTAGGAAGGTTCTTGAACATTCGCGAACTTTCATGCTCGTTCATTGCACTCCTTCATTGAGCGTGACAAGACAGGTTTTTGAAACCTGCTTCAAACACTCAGTTTACTAGCTAAACTCTAGCCGTTGAATGCCGAGTTTTTCTTATTTTTTTTGTGTATTTTGCTTTTTCTACTTTTACTTTCCCTGCATGCCATGCACTGCTAACATACAGCAGACAGGCATTGCTGGAAATCGACAGCACACACAGCCTTTCGGATTTTAGTGGCTCCATACCACAGGAGCTACAAAACATTATCCGTTACCGCGGCAACCACCATCACAACCACCATCAATCCCGGGAAGACCCCGAATCACCAGGCTCAAGCGAGCTAGCTGACCCCAGGATAGCGCGTCGGAGACGCCGACACAAGCGGGGCAAGAGGGGGGGGCTTCATGCTAGACTAAAAGCCCGCGCTAGCCGACCACCGCTACCCAGCCTCCTGCTAGCTAACGTGCGGTCTCTGGAAAACAAGCTGGACGAGCTAAGGGCCAGGATTACAACTCATCGGGAAGTAAGAGTGTTGCGCTCTAATCTTCACCGAGACCTGGCTCTCAGACAAAGTCTCAGACTGCGCCTTTCAGCTACAGACTCACTCCGTACACCGAGCAGACCGGACTGCAGCCTCCGGTAGAGTCAAAGGGGGAGGAGTGTGTGTGTTTATCAACAACTCGTGGTGTGGAGATGTACGGACTGTGCATAAGCATTGTTCGCCAGATGTGGAGTTTTTACTGTTGAGATGCCGTCCCTACTATCTACCAAGGGAATTTACTGCTGTGTTTTTGGCTGCTATTTACATCCCCCCACGCGCCAACTCCACGGCAGCGCTCAGCGAACTCTATGACGTCATCAGCGCGCACGAGACAGCTCATCCTGATGCTGCGTTCATCGCCGCTGGCGACTTTAACCACTGCAACTTAAAGACTGTATTCCCCAAATTTTTCCAACATGTGGATATTCCCATCCATGATAAGAACACACTGGATCATGTTTACAGCAGCATACGTGGTGCCTACAGGGCCGCACCCCGCCCCCACTTCGGGCACTCAGACCACATCTCTTTGTTCCTGTATCCTGCATACAGACAAAGGCTGAAACAGACAAACCTTGTGACTAAACAAGTCAAACTCTGGACACCAGACACTGAGAGCATCCTGCAGGACTGTTTTGCTCAGACAGACTGGGATGTTTAAAGCTGCAGCCACACTGGAGGACTCTTCTGTCAGCATACAGGACTATGCTGAGTATGTGACTGGGTATATTAGCACTTGTGTTGACAACATCGTGCCCACCATACAAGTCAAGAGGTTTCCCAACCAGAAGCCCTGGATTAACAGTCGGGTACGCCACATGCTGCGTGCTCGCTCTATTGCATTTAAATCAGGCAATGAGACGGAGTACAAAGCTGCGAAGTATGCTCTGGAAAAAGCCATCAGAGCAGCCAAAAGGCAGTACAGAGTGAAGCTGGATGGCTTCTATTCCACTGCTGACTCCGGGCGGATGTGGCAAGGCCTGCAGCACATCACTGACTACAGGACCACCACCAGCACCATCAGCTCCACAGACAGCTTGCCGGATGAGCTCAACACCTTCTACACCCGCTTCGAGACCTCCAGCCCCACCACAGAGAGGAGGCCCTCACACACCAGAAGCACCCTCCCCCTCTCCCCCCCACCAACCGTCTCATCAGGACAGGTACACAGAGTCCTGAGGAACATCAACCCTCGCAAGGCAGCCGGACCAGATGACATCCCTGGGCGAGCTCTCAGAGCATGCGCCAACGAGCTGGCTGATGTTCTCACATCCATCTTCAACCTTTCCATCAGCCTTTGCACAGTTCCCTCCTGTTTCAAGACCACAACCATCATCCCTGTTCCAAAGAAGAGCCCACCAAGCTGCCTGAATGACTACAGACCAATAGCACTCACTCCAATCATTATGAAGTGCTTTGAGAGAGTGGTGCTGACCCACATTCAGAGCAGAATACCAGACACCCTGGACCCCCTGCAATATGCCTACCGGCCCAACAGGTCCACCTCTGATGCTGTCGCTGCTGTTCTCCACTATTCCCTCTCCCATCTGGAAAATAAAGACTCCTACATCAGGACGCTCTTTGTGGATTTCAGCTCCGCCTTCAATACAGTCATCCCCCACAAACTCACAGACAAACTGTCTACATTAGGTCTGCACCCCACCATCTGTGACTGGCTCCAGGACTTTCTGACTGGCAGGCCCCAATCTGTCAGGATTGGAAATAGGACTTCAGCCAGCATCATCACAAACATTGGCACGCCACAGAGCTGCGTGCTCAGCCCAATCCTCTACACCCTGTTCACTCACGACTGTGTCGCCTCCCACATAGACAACACCATCCTGAAGTTTGCGGACGACACCGCAGTGATAGGACGCATCACGGGCGGGGACGAAGCGGCCTACAGGAGGGAGGTGGCCAGTCTGGTGTCATGGTGTGAGGACAATAACCTCACCCTCAACAAGGACAAGACCAAAGAGATGATAGTGGACTTGAGGAAGAAAAGTAGTCCTCATCGGCCACTGTTCATCGGGGAGCTTGAAGTAGAGAGGGTGAGCAGCTTCAAGTACCTCGGCGTCCACATCAGCGACGACCTCACTTGGACACTCAACACCACACAGCTGGTTAAGAAATCCCAACAGCGGCTGTACTTCCTGAGGAGGCTGAGGAAGTTTGGCATGTCGCCTGAGATCCTCAGAAACTTCTACAGCTGCATTGTTGAGAGCATCTTGACCGGCTGTATCACCGTCTGGTACGGCAGCACTTCCGCTTTGAACCGCAGACGACTGCAGAGAGTGGTAAAGACTGCAGAGAGGATCATCAGCATCTACCACTGCAGAGTCCACAGGAGAGCTGCCACCATTCTCAAGGACCCCACCCACCCCCAGCATGGACTGTTTACACTTCTACCCTCAGGACGGAGGTATAGAAGTATGAAGTCCAAAACTTCAAGACTAAAGAACTCTTTCTTCCCCACTGCCCTCAGACTCCTTAACAACAGATAGGAGTCTGTTGTTAAGGAGTATTCTACCTCAGGACTGCCGCAGCTGTTTACATATTGCTCATGCACTTTGGCTTTCTTGGATTTGCACCATTCCGTTTTATTTATTTATTTATTTATTTTAACTTAAATGTATTATTTGTTCTATCTATCTTGTAAAAAAATCTTGGCATTCAGTCTGTGGAAACAAAGGAAGAATTTCATTGCACAACTGAGAACGTCTCATTTATGCATATGACAATAAACACTTTGAATTGAATTGAAATTCGATTAAACAATTCAATAC
Source organism: Gadus macrocephalus (assembly GCF_031168955.1). Taxonomy (NCBI): domain Eukaryota; kingdom Metazoa; phylum Chordata; class Actinopteri; order Gadiformes; family Gadidae; genus Gadus; species Gadus macrocephalus. The sequence goes on from NC_082399.1 coordinate 13,780,159, forward strand.
AATACAAATATAAAGTAAAAACAAGTGTTATCTAGCGATCCGTTATTTGGTGTTCGGCAACATAAGTGCGAATGTTTTTTGAAACCTGCTTTAAACACTCAGTTTACTAGCTAAATTCGATTAAACAATTCAATACAATACAAATATAAAGTAAAAACAAGTGTTATCTAGCGATCCGTTATCTGTATTATGTTATTTCGTCTTTGGAAACATGAGCCGAATGTTTTTTGAAACCTGCCCGGCAACGGACAACCCAATCAAATCAGTTGTCAAGTTGTCAACAACTGATGATGTAGGCCGGTACAATTTTCGGGCCGCCATTGGCCCGCGGGCCGCACTTTGAGAACCAATGGTGTAGAGCAGTGGTTTTCAAACTGTGGGGCGCGCCCCCCCTGGGGGGCGCCAGAGTTCTTCAGGGGGGGCGCGACGTGAGAAAAAAATAAACCCGAAGAAAAACCTGAAAGTCGATGATTCAAATCATCAATCGCACTTCAACTGTAGAAGTAACCTAACTAAATCAATTTTCAACCGTTTATCTTTGTGCAAACCATTTAACGAATCTACACACTTGTATCTTCTATAATATCTAAACAGAATTTCGATATCATTTAAAATTTCTTCAGAATCAGTTTTAGTTTCATACCGCTTCGTTTTCAGCTGTTTTCATTGCTTAGATAAAGTTGTTAAATTGTGTTAAGAAATGTGTTTAAAAACGCACAAAGATGTAATGTTTCAGAATAACGTTTAAAATGTTTAAAACATATGTTTCAAAAATATGTTTCAAATGTTTCAAAAATATGTTTCAAATGTTTTAAAATTATGATCAGAGATGTTTTAAATGTGGGGGGGGGGGGGGTGAATTTTTTTTCTCTGAGTGGGGGCTCACTCTCTCACACTTTGAAAACCCCTGTTCTATACCATTTTCGATATCAGGGGGAAAGTTTTTTTCAGGAAAGAACATACCCAAAGTAAATAGAGTATCTCCACAACTGCAAGGGCGATAATGTCATCTTTGTGCCAAAAGAAAGATTGTTGTGCAAGTGAAATATTCAATGGGGATGATAGGTCAAAGTGAATAAAGCCATGGAACACAGCATAAGTGGAAGATAACATTTCCACCTGAAATAATTATCAGTTGGTCGTTATCATTTGGGAGCGATGTCTTACTATGAGACACAAATAAAGGTAGATATCTTACAATTTTGACACTTGACACCTCTATTTAAATTTCAGGGCAAATATATTCGAATGCACCAAGCCAAACACTCGCAAATAAACATATGGCCACTAGATTGCGCTGAAGAATATGTTTTCTGATTGAAGGCAATTTACCTATTTCCTAAGAAACCTTCTCTTATTCATTGATTGAAAATACCTTGTTTAGTTGCAAAATTTGGCCCAGACACTGGGTTATCTGTTTATGGTGGTTTTATTCGACCAGAATCAACTTTGTGGACAAAAATCACAAAGGTAATACTTCATTTTTGGCTGTTAAAAGAAAATGGGACGTTTCTTCTTAAGTTGTTATTTGCGAGTTTTAGTCACAGAATGATATGGTTTGGACTGTTGGAATAAGTGGAGGCTCAGCTTTCATGTAATATATGGTTTGTGAGGGTACAATCTCGTGAAAAAGATCGCTATTGCTGTGCATGTGCACAGTTATGAAACCCAAAACCGTGTTCTTGCATGTGACTTTCCTTGGTAATTTGCCTCAATCCAAAGTACTTCCAAACTGCACTCCTCCATCACTACTCCATTTTCCTTCTACCTAAACCGTTCGCGTAGGCGCTGCACTTGCGATGCTAGCTTTGTTGGCTAACCTTTAGCCAACACCTTCGAATCACTGCCAGAGACCGCACTGCGAGTGACAGAAGGCGGGGCTATATTCGCACTGAAGCGATGCGTGTCTGTTAACTCGCTTTCCGAGAAGAGACGACGGCGCGCTGATCAATTGCAAATACCTATATTTTGTGTTATTTTGCGGCAAAAAAGGTTGTTCTGCAGTTTCTAAAAACATTTGAATAGATAGCCTTTATATTAACATCCACCCAAAATCCACTTGCCCGTTCGGGCAACCAGAAATCAATCTCAACTTGCCCAAATATGACTTTTGGTTGCCCCGGGCAAGCGGGCAACCGTTAATGTCGAGGCCTGCCATCAACTTTACATTTCCTTTTGTTTGTTTATTGTTGTGCTCCTATGTGAGGCGCTTTGAGTAGGAGAAAAGCGCTATATAAATTGAATTTATTAGTATTATTCATTAGTTTTTTATTGTGCACATTAAAGCATGTTGTAAACACTTTTAATACAATATCGGTATTAAAGAATGTAACCTTTTTAGCACTATATTTGTAACACAGATATCGCATTGTGTTTAAATGTCTCCAGAGGAGGCTGGAGAGGCGGCTGATCCCCTGGTGTGGTCTTCTGTTGAACTTCCCTGTGGCGGCCCCACGGGGGCGCTGATAGTCAGCTCGGTGCAGAACCCTGGAGAGTTCTACTGCGTTAGGTCGGAGCCAGAAGGTACCGTAGTATGGGTTGTACGATGGGTAATGCTGTTAGTCGAGGACTGTTCAATGTGTAGTGTTGATACGAGGAGCTCACCAGGCTGTGTCGGTGTTTCAGCGCTCCGGGGGCTGGAGGAGCTGGGCCCTGAGCTGAAGCTGCACTGTGAGGGGGAGGCTTCTCCATGGCAGGCCGCCGTGGGGCAGCCCTGCTGTGCCCTGTTCACTGGTAGGATCAGTACTCCAATACTCTCCATTAGCACCGTCCACAGCCCGCCATTAATACTGTTCAGTGCTCTCCACTCACCGATATAACCCACTGTATATATATATATATATTATATGTACACAATAATAACTCACCGTAATTAATTGAATACTTTTCCAAGCAATATAATAAACCCTTACTCGTATGCTATTTTATTATTATTTATGTATCAGGTTTATGGCACAACGCAAACGCATCAGAGCAAATATGCAAATTTAACCCTGCCATAATTTCCAAATGTTAAAAAGATCACTTAAATAGTTACTGCCTTGTGAGAGTGATAACGGATGGAATGATTGAACACATTTCAATAAGATGAGGAAGAAGGAGGAGATGCAGTATGTGGACCTTCTGTTTATTTGAGAAGATACTGGAACATTGTCTGTGTTGGGTCTCCGGCTCCTCCTTGGATGTCTAGGCGACAATTGTTGGTACCGGGCCCTGGTCAAGGAGGTGTCTGAAGACAAGGTCCTGGTGTACTTCGTGGACTACGGCAACTCCGCTGAGGTGGAGAAGAGCAACCTCAGAAACCTCACAGCTCAGCTCCTCACGCTCCCCTTCCAGGCCATCCGATGCTGGCTCGTAGGTGTGTGTGTACTTTAAACTGCATATAGTCTTCTATTGCTAAAGAGTAGCCAGCCCAGTTGTTCCTTTTTGCCTAACTTTCTATTATGTTTTTGTGGTAAAAATACGAAACTACACGAAAACCATAGGATACAGAAATGCAATGATAGTAATTCTAAGTATTTATTTTGTAATAAATGGTAGTGATGACGGTTTTAAATTTAAAGACCTTCATTTGCATGGACAAGGTAGCAGCCCCTATCCAACAGGTACTGTAGCCATCACGTGATTCCTCCTGCCCCCAGGCGTGGAGGAGCTGGGGCCCGCGTGGACCGGCGAGGCCCTGCTTGGGTTCCACACGGCGGTGAGCGGGCAGCTTCTGAGCGGCCGCGCCCTGCAGCTCACGGAGCGTGGCTACGGCCTGGATCTCATGAGCGGAGGCCAGAGCGTGGCGGCCACGTTGCTCGGCCAAAAGCTCGCCGGGCTCCAAGGGGAGACCGCCCCCGCGCAGGCAACCGCCCTCGTAGCCCCCCTGGTCACGGCCTGCGTCACGCACAGCGCTCCTCTGGTGGCTGCCGTCCAGGAACCGGCCGCCGTGGTCCCCGGGCTGTCAACGCCCGCTCAGCAGATTCCCAGGGTCCCTCCGAGGAAGGGGCCTGTGAAGCCCGCGCCAGCAGCATGTGAGAACGTTTATTCAACTTGTTTCAGCGTCGTCTAACTACATGCCGCCACTCGGACATGTTTGGTATTGTTAAGGCGAAATATCCCCAGCACCGCGTGTGCATTGGTTTGCATTATGGAGGTCTCCCTCCACGCATGCATAACATCTGATTGGCTGACATGGTCCCCTGCTTATTGAAAGTGAATTGAAGCGGTGTTTACAGGGGACAGGGCTCCTTAGTGACAACAGTGGAAGAGGGGTTTCGGAAGAGGGGCTTTGGTTCTCATTTTGAATCTGAAACGGGTGATAAACATGGCTCGCGTAGATCTGTTGCAATATTGTATGGGAGTGAGGGGGTGTCTAGGTCTTTGTTGGTACGCTATTGGCCGTAGGTTTGTTCTACTGCTCTGCAAACTTTTCAATCCATATCCAATAAAAGCAAAGGTTTGAGTTGCTAGGCAAAGATTCCTGATGACTATCTTATCTTGATTGGCTCAAGAAATCAAAACGTAATAAAAGCGCGCTCCACTTTGAGGCGCCGCCAGTCAGTAACTCATGGTACTAATTTGAATCCCAAATGCTGGATTGAAAGTGCATACTCCATATAAGTACACACTTTACATATAAAAAGTTACTTTCTAGAAACGTTAGCTTGAATCCGCTAGGGGTGTAACGATTCATGCGATGAATCGATTGTCAGTCCTACCGATTCAACTAAATCGATCTGCTAAAATAAATAAATAGTATGAATCGCTTTGGCTTCACCAATAATCGATATAAATGCTTTAAATCGTATGAATCGATTATGATGAATGTTTTAAGACTTAGTTTACACGTTTATTTTGTGAAGCGCAGCTCGGTAATCCGTAACTCTGTCATCAGCTAGTCAGCTTGCAAGGAAGTCCCACGAGTTTTTTTTCTCCCTCACCCTCTACTGGTGCATTTCAAACATGGCAGAGAGCGGCAGCGAGATTGTTAATGCACCAGCAAACTTGAAATCCAAAGTGTGGAAGCATTTTGGCTTCGCAAAGAATAATGGTAAAATTGACAAGGGGTGTGTGACGGGGCGCATAGCTTCCGTCAATGTTGCCTGTGTGTGTTTGTCTTGTTTGACTATGTACTCCGTTACCTTCCTACTGTTTTAAAATCATTTATCAACAATGTCATTTATCATGCGCGCTACGGCAGTTTAATACAATCTTGCAAGTACCATCATTACAACGTTCTGTTTAATACCATTTACCATTAACGTCACCTGTTCTGTTGCAATAACCATTCAAACAAGTATGTCGTTGTCATATTCCAGGTTTGTTTATTTAGTTTAAAAGTTACATGTTAACACAGCATAAATGTTCGTCTAATCAGCCTCTCGTCTAGACTTTGTATTAGGGAATGTGTGCCGCGTATACGGGGTTTAAATTAATAACTATAGTCATAACTTCCGGGTAAACCGGAAGTGACCCCGAGTTTTTGTAATTATGTTTATTGCAGTTTTTGTATATTTTGGCTACGCCAAAATCTAGCAATAATATAAAGGTCCAGTATGCTTAAGTTCGAATAGATGTTTTTGTGACTCTCAAGCCCATTCAGTTTGTTTAGTGAAAAGTATTTTTCTTTTTGTTGATTTTCGTTTTATTTTTATTGCCTTATGGGCCTTAAATTGGGAAAATAAAAGATCCCATCTTTTTCCAAACTTCTCGTCGGCTCCTGAGTGATTTTCCACCTAGTTGAAGACGCTCCAACACATCTACCCATGACAGGGTGTCACATTATTGCATGTTTATTTCAAGGATATAGAATTTTGGTTCAAAGTTACTGAATCGAATCGTGGTTTACAGAATCGAATCGTTCCAAAAAAAAAAAAATTGTCCTTGAATCGAATCGCCAACTACTGAATCGTTAATCGAATCGAATCGTCTGAAGCCAAAGATTCACACCCCTAGAATCCGCTCATCATTTCTGCCTTTAAACTGAGAGCTCGTCGGCTGCTGAAACTGGCAGCTGGCTGGCGGGGCTGCGTAGTAGAAAGAACATTTTTTAGGCAGATTATATTTTTAAGGTCTTGTTCAGTGTTTAATAATCTGTAACATTAACACTTAAAAAATACAAAAATCTTGATCTCTACTGTCTGTACTATTTGTCTTGCCAGATTTCCTGTCAGGATTCACATACAACGGTACTTTACTAATCCAACTGGGTTGCTAATATCTTGTTTTAGTGGCGTCGTTCCCGGTGGACTGGAAGGCGGTGGAGCTGCCCAGGGAGAGCTTCCGGCCGCGCGTGGCTGCTGTCACCAGCCCCGCGCTGTTCTATGTTCTCAGCCCCACCAAGGGTAGGAAACCCCTCAACGCTGGAGGTCCTTGACACAACCACTGGCTTATATATCCCCAATAACATTTTATTTTATTTTATTTTATTATATTTGAATGTATACCTTACTTTGTAAGTGTTTCAGTGGAGATACGTGTATGTTTTCTTAAGTTTTAAAACTCTTCTGCGTTGGTTAATGGTTTGGTGACTTGAAAGTGGTTAATTGTGTTTAGTGGAGGTGGAGTGTCAGCAGAGAATGATGAGGGAGCTGGCGGAGTACTGCAGCACCAGACAGGCCTCCCTCAAGTCCTCATCCTCCCCAGGCCAGGAGAGACCCCGCCTGGGCGCTGCATGCTGCGCTCTGTTCTCTGGTGAGACACACACACACACGGGCATTCCTAGGTTTGCTTTGATTACCTTCATCATTATATTGTTGACGATTAAACTTTTAGAAGTGAATTCAGATAATTAGCCCCTCATCATTAGCCCCTTGATCAGATTTTGACAAATAAATAAATAGATAATGCACATGCAGTGGCATTCCTATTTACAAATACTACTTAAAAAAGACAATGGCCAAATAGAGCGAGTGTAAAAAGTCAGCTAAACTGCTTATTCTCACTGTTTATTTAGCAATAAAAAATTAACACTAAACATAAATAATAAACATTACAATAAAAAAAAATCATTTATTTGAAAAGAGTGAATACAACTTAAGGCCTTGTTCACATCTAGCGTTTTTTTTAATCTGCCAGCGCTTGTTTTACATTATATTCCTATGGAGCGGAGCGTTTCTGGAAAAAGTCACGGCCGTTTTTTTAAACGCCTCTCCCAGCGTTTTTTTCGGCCATACGGAGCGTTGAAAAAAGTTCAACTTTCAGGAAGAAAGCGGCCGGCGTCAGGCGTCTTTTTGGCAACTGACCAATCACAAGCGGAACATGGACACAACTCTCAACTGTCGAGAAACAATGACGGACAAATCACTCGGGAAAGTGCAGGTGGAGCGTTTAAAGGGGACCTATTATGCTTTTTTTACTTTTATGACATATAAACGTTGTTATAATGATTGATAGTCATGTTTAACCATACTAAAGTGTCAAATAATGACGTACATGCATTTCGACATCCTCCCTGCTGACAGTCTGGGGTGGCTGTGCAGAGCGCTAAACACTCTTGTTTGGCAGGAGGGGGGCGAGGGGGCGGAGAAGGACGAAACCGAGCGTTGACAGAGAATGCTGAAAGCGCCCAGATGAGAGGAAGAGTTTCCCGAAAATCGACATCGTTTTTTGTGTATGGTTAAACATGATATAACAATGTTTATAGGTCATTAAAGTCGAAAAAGCATAATAGGTCCCCTTTAATAGTTTTAATTACAGAACGTGTCGATATCTACGACATGTCTAATGGGCTCTAGGCTGGATACGTAGTAGGCGAGTAACATCGGGTCTAGAATGGGTTCGTTGCTAGGCGATAGAAAAAACGCTCTCGGCGCTTTTAGGAAAAACGCTTTTGAGGAAAATAACCACATAAATTCCAATCAGACAAACTGCTTTGAATGTATGGGGGTTCTTCAAATGATCATGAAACTAAATAGATTTTTTTTACATTGTTAATTCAATTGCACAGCTGGTGCTATTAAAGTGCATGCAAAGATATGTCCTATTGTAGATGACGGAAGTTAAGAACTATATTCATATTACCTTGGTATGTTACCTTAGCAGAATGTTATTATTAGTAGGTAGACCTGTTGGGCCAATTGCTCCGTAAGTTAGCATTGCTGCGCTTTAAAACCGTACTCCTTAAAACTGAGGTTTTGGAGTTTAACACGCAGCTGCGCACGAGGTTGAACGTGATTGCTGTGTAACGACTCGTACAGGATCAGCTGATTCCTAGCTGACTCGGTTTAAACTGCTTGGAAACCGGAAGTACTCTGATTTCTAGTATACCCCAGCAGATGCAGTCTTAACTTAATGGATGCATTTTGTGCTATAATTACCCAGAAAAACTTAATGGGAATGTAAGCAATTGAGATCAAGGTAAAACGCAGCTGAAGGTTAAAGTACATATGACACAGTAATGGAGCTTAAGATGACTTCTTGAGTTTAAAACCATGTTAAACTTAAAGTGGTAAGCTAGCGACAGAGCAATTGCCCCTTTGGATTTAGGAGGAGGAGCACAAAAAGTTGGTTTGAGAGGAAAGATGTTGTAGCACTAGTTGTAGAAAAAACTCATGTGTGGGCTGGGTCACATGACTTCTCACATGTTTAAATTCCTCACCACGTCTTTACTTTTGGTAGGGGTATGGGTTCGGCATTGTGTATATCATCATATCTCCACATACTATCACAGTACTGTTAATGGATGAAGAAAATCCTGCCACACTTTATGCTCCTGTAGTGAAGTTATTTTTCCAGGCTTAATCCGATATATGGGAAATCCGATATATGGGTTGTTGAGAAAAAATGTCCAGAAGGAAGGGGAAGTCCCGTGTCCAAACAGCAGGTATCCTTCAGACGTGTGAATACAGGTTAGCATTTGCTGCCTTCCTCACATCTCTCTTGCATGCAGACATACTACCTCCCCTTTCTATCCTTAATATACCTCATAACGTCATCTGCCTTTTATCAAGCTCACTCTGCAGTGCTCTTTTGTATCTCTCGCCTTTTAAACTCGCGCAGCTTGCCCACTGCATCCATCCGTCAATGGATAACGGAAGGCGTGGCTGACGGATTGGGGAGTAGCCTTTGCAGAGGCATCTGTCAGCAAAGCCTGAGTAGTGTCACAGTTCATAAATTTGCATACACGATTTGATTGGATGTCGGATCCATCGCTGCCTGAAAAGTTGAACATTCTTCCACCGTGTTCCCTCGCGCTCTTTGTTTTCTTTCCTTCCAGTCATTTCTTCCCCTTCCTCTTAACCTTTGAACCCCTCTATCGCCTTATGTCCCACTCTTTTTCCTTTCCCTGTCTTGCCCTCCTTTTCTCTTTGTATCGCTCTCCGCTCCATCCTTCTCCCCTTTCTCTTTCCGAGCCATCTCTCACTCTCCTCATCCCCTGCAGTCTTCTTTCTGTTCCTCTCTCGCTCCTCCGGGAACCCCACCTGCAGTAGCTGCCAGCAACACAGTAATTTGCTGTCTGCCAGTAGAAATAATGACACAGCCGGCATGCAGCCATGCGCTAGTTCTACCTCTAAACACTGGAGCCCGCCACGCATTCCGCAGCGCTCCTAACTACCAGGTTGGCTTTATAGCAGTTTTCCAACAGTCTCCTGCCAAGCATTTTGCGAAGATGGGGAGGAAGTTGGGTCGGTGTGGGTGGATTTTTAGGGTTGGTTAGGTAAGGCCAGGTTTTGGGTTGATCACTGTCCCCTTTAAATATCTGAGTAAAAGCAAAGAATCAGGGGAAGACACACAGAAGGACAGGATCTGATTCTTGCCAGAATCACCTAAAGAGGTATACGGCTGGAACCTGGAGGCATCCATGAGCAAGATGTCCTTAACCTCAGCTGTTCTTTTGAAGGCAGGGGTTAGACAGTTGTTTTATTCAGTCATGTGGCACATTTTCTGTTTTGAATCAAGTCATCATGGGTGACACCAGTGTGCAATGTGTTTGGCTGCTAACCCAACTCTCTCCATAGGTGACCAGACCTGGTACCGTGCCGTTGTCCTAGAAACGGCTGAGAACGAGGCTAGCGTTCTCTTCATGGACCATGGCAACTGTGAGACGGTCCCCTACTCCAGCCTCCGCCCCATCCCGGATCATCTCCTCCTTCTGCCCTTTCAGATCACCCGCTGCTCCCTTGCCGGTACCCCCACCCCCACCTAGCTATCAGGCTATCCAGAGTCCATGAAAGACACTTTTAGCTGATATTATCGAATTTGTAGGTTCAAAGAGAGGCACTGTTATTTACCTTTGCATTTAGGGGCTTTTGCTCTGCGCTTTTATCCAAGCCGACTTACAATCATCCATAAATAAACACACCGACGGCGGAGTCGACCACGCAGGGCGACGGCCAGCTCTTCAGGAGTAGTCAGGGTGAGGCGTCTCACTCAGGGACACCTCGACACTCGGATAGGAGGAGCCAGGGATTGATGAGCTACTGCCGCCATGCTTTGCATCATAAGACCGCATGTCAGAATCGAACTTGGGTCTTTACAAGTTTTATTGCCTACATGGTTGCATATTAATGGATTGAGTCACTGAGCAGCCCTTCTTGGGGATTAAAGGAGACATATTATGGTGTTTTCCCAACAAGTAAACATAGTATATGAGTTCCAGAAAAAATATTTCCCCTCTGTTTCAGTCCCTTCAGAATGCGCTATTTCTGGTGTCTGTAGCTTTAATGCAAATGAGCTGCTGCCCATTGACCAATGAGCTATCAGAGTGAACCACAGCATGGAGAGGTGATTGTTGCCGATTGCGGATTCCTGGAGCTCTATATAATAATAATAATATAGGTATTTATAATATAACTAATATCACGGCCAAAAGCTATGTGCGCCTCAGATGATATTATGAATCATAAAGACTGCGTCTGACGTCTCTGGTACATCCACAACAAGTAAAGACTCGTAGTGGGGGTTATCTAGACCATGGTTGAGAAAGGGATTGTACTCCTGGAGCTGAGCTCCGGGAGTACAATCCCTTTCTCCTCCATGGCTCTTCCTCCAGACTGCCAAGCTTCGGCGGCAGCTCCTCCGGGGGGAGATCGGCGGCATCTCCGGCGGAGAAAGGGAATATACTCCCGGAGCTGAGCTGCCGGGCTGTCGCCAAGCTCATCCCGCCGGAGCTGCTCGTCTGCTGGTCCACAAAATCTTAGCTATGCTCTGATTGGAGGGGGGTGGGGAAGTGGGAGGTAATATTCAAATGTGCCCCCGTCCTATGTAAGAGGGGGCGCCAAAGCTGACTCGCTCATTTGGTAACTGTAGGCGGGATACTTTCATAAAAGCATGTCTCACTCAAAAAGTCACGTACAGACTTTTTTCAAAGTTTGTATGCGTGTGGGAGCACCAGGGCAACAACACCCCAAATCCCAGTAAAAGTGTTTTCATAATATGTCCCCTTTAACCTTAGAATGTGGGTTGTCTATCATTCGTACAGGTATGCGTCACACATAAAGTCACAAGTATGTAAAAGTAGTGGTATTATCAAATCACGTTTCAATGGGCATTACATTTGGCAAATAAACCTACTGACTGAAAAATATGATTATTATTGAACTGAAATCATTAAATATTAGCCTAACATAAAACATAATCATATGGAAATTATATTTACATATATGTGGTATTTCTGGTGGCAGTGTTTGAGAAATGGGGAAAATTGTAGTATAACACCACAATTATCTAACATTTCAAATTTAACACCAGTTGAGCCATTTTAACAGCACTTAGAAATGGTCTCGAAGGTTCTTCTGATGGGCCTTTATAGAAGCCATCATTTGACAGGCAAAATGACTGCAGTTGGAACAAATTTATTTCAAATTCATAATAATCAATGAGAGAAAATATGCACAGTTGAGATGGATCAAATATAAACTATGGATGTTATTGAAATGAGCCAGGCTATGATTAACCTCCTGTGACGCTTCTGTAGGTAAGGAGCGCTTCCCGCCGGACTGCCCCTCCGACATACTCATGCTGCTAAAAAGTGTGCTGGCGGACTGCGTCACGGCAACCGTCAAAGCCTTCGACGGCTTCACCAACCTGCTGTCAATCGAGCTGCCCCGCGAGATGGGCGGGGGCTGCCTCGGTGACCTCATCCTGTCCCAATTGGAGCTCCTGACCCACCCAAAGACGATAAATAACCAGGCCGCCACCACCACCAAGCAGGTGTCATCCCTCATCATCGTTGATGGGGGACCTCAACCTTTAACCCCAAACAGCCATCCCAACACCACTAAGGTCCTGGAAGGACACCCCACCAGCTCCACCACCGTCAATAAGGTCCTGGAAGGACACCCCACCAGCCGCACCGCCATCTCTAAGGTCCTGAAAGGACACATCACCAACTCTACCACCATCAATAAGGTCCTGGAAGCACTACTTACCAGCCCTAACAACACCCCTCAGGTCCTCGAAGGAAACCCCACCAGCCCTAGCACCATCAATAAGGTCCTGGTAGGACACCCCACCAGCCCTAGCACCCATCAGGTCTTCGGAGAAGGTCCAAGGAATGCGATGTTGCTTAAAGGTGGGTGAGGTCACCCTGACATGGTGGCGTGTCCTGTGGGTGGAACACGTTCTTCATTCCGCCACTTATTTCTATACCAGAAGTCATACCTAAACTAGAACCAAACACTATCATTGAATAAAATGATATCCTGGTGTCGGCTGGAGAGGGAGGAAGGAGAGATGGATATAGATACTTTAATGGCCCCAAAAGAAATTCTAGTTTTTCAGTTGCATAACAATTCGCAGGATGAGTGAATATCTATCTTTAAAACAAGTTAAAAGAGAGGTGGTGGCTGGGAGGGTAAGGTATAATACAATCAGTTTTCTTATTACATTCCTCAAAGGTAAATACGTTTTCTATTCTACTTTTATAATAATAATAATACATTTAATTTAGAGGCGCCTTTCAAGACACCCAAGGTCACCTTACAGAGCATATAGTCATCATAAATCGTTTAAAAAACAAGACATTGTGAAAAAAAAAACAAGACAACAAAACAAACAAAATAAATAAGTTAATAAATAAACATGTGTGACATTCTGTTTTTCATGTTATGTACTAGGACTGGAGGGTTCTGGCTGTTGCTGCAATGACCTGAAGACGAAGGTTGGCCGGTTGACTGTTCTTTGTGGGGGGAAAGACATTCTCTGAATCTTAGTTCTGATTTTAATGGTGGACTGCATCTTATTTGTAAATGTAAAACCTTAATGTGAGGGCAATTCTTTGTTCAATTGAATGCCATTTAATGAAAAGGGCATGTTTTATACTGGCTGTTTTCAATAACATTGACAGTGGAAACCCCACATGTGTTATAATTAGTGCTGTCAAGCGATTAAAATATTTAATCGCATTAATGTCATAGTTAACTCGCGATTAATCGCAAATCTTTTTTCTATGCTAAATATCCCTTGATTTCTTTTTCCCATTAATTGTTCTCATTTTAATGCTCTTATCAACATGGAGGAGTGCATCGGCTTGCCTTGTGCAAATGTTTTTTTATTGATAACAACATTGGCATATACTGATCAAAACAGGACGATACAAAAAAAAGCCTATAGTGCAAAAAAAAAAAAAATAGTGCTTCTTTGTTTTGAGCCAAATATATATATATATTTTTTACAAATTAATACATTTGCGTTAATCGCGCGATAAAATATTAACGCCGTTAAAATTGGTTTGCGTTAACGCCGTTAATAACGTGTTTAACTGACGGCACTAGTTATAATAAATGTTTAAATATGTAATGAAAAGAAGCAATAGGTGTTTGTACTGGAACTGTTCACAGACACAGCGTCCTCTAAAGGTTTTGCCGAGGTCCAATTGGATTGTATAATTCAATTTTATTCCCTAATTTCTTCCAGATGGATCGTCTGGAGCAGTTGATGGAGAATCAGATCGTTGTCCTCAGTAAACTGATTGAGCTAGCCAGCTGCTAAGTGACCCCTCAAGTGTTCAACCTCCAAAATATTGTTGGATTTTCGTTTGAATAAACATATATTCAGTTTTGTAGACACCATTACAGAAAGTAATCCTGTCAAAGTTTGAAGCGGATGCTGAATTTGAGCCATGCACCAATGTTATGCGGTTGGTATATTTAATTTGGTGTGTGTGAACAAAAGTATCATTTAAAATGTCCACAATTGTGTGGAATGTTCGTATTGTTTGAGTTCTACATGTTAAGGTTGTAAATTAAATTGTCATTTGATTAAAAAAAAAAAAAGGTTTTGGTGGAATGATTTTGTATTACTAGAATAAGGAAACAAATAGACCACATTCGTGATAACTGGAAATTACTAGTTCTGTTTAGACACTAATTTCTAATTTCTGTTAATTGAAATTTGATTTGCCTAAAGGAAAAAAACGAAAAAAATAAGGTACTATTTAGCAAGGGGAATGTGTGGATGGGAAACGTGTCCATGGGATGAATCGTTTTTCATACAGCCTTGAACATATTAAATTTTTCTTTTTTACAAATGTTAAGTTAATTTCTCATTATAAATCTTGGTGTCTGGCTTGTCAGGGGCAAATAAGGCGGGTAAAAGGACTGGGAAGACCGTCTAGCAGCGAGCACCTCGGAGGTGGGCAGGTAGGAGGGGGGGGGATGTAGGAGGGTCCCGTGCAGGTACGAGGGGGGGTGGGGTAGGGGTAGGAAGGTCCCGGCTCAGGTCTCGACCACAAGCAGAGAGGTTTCGCCGTGTGCGGGTTCAGGGTGTGGATCTTGTATGTGGAGCCGTGTGTGGCGCATCGACCTCCAATTCATAGGATATTGACTTGCGTATGGTAAGTTGTTTATATATTTATTTATTTTTATGTAAAAACGAGTAACCACTTGTCTATTCATCTTTAATTGGTGGCTGCTTGTCCACGATTAGGTAAAACGTTACCTGAATATATTAACACATTCTATGTTGGATTATCGATGAGGATGAGTTGGATTATCTTTAGCGAAAATGTACTAGAGGCTTTTTGGGGCTTTACTACGCTAAGGTCATCTTGATGTAAACAGGCCTCCAGTGGTCAGGAATTGTTCTCTAAACGTCTATCTCAAGCAGGTCGTGACCCTTGACCATACGTACCCCCCCCCCCCCCCCCCCCTAACAAAGGCTGCACTAATTCAATAATTGGCTTGGCTTTGTTGCCACTTTAGGAAACATTTTGTGCCCCTGTTCTAATTTGTAGTGCCAATGGGCTAACTGTTAAGATATTCCTCAGACAATTCGGAACATGGATTAGGAGTGATTTCAAAGTGACGATGCAATAGTTTGTATGAAGCGGGTCCAAAGTGCTAATAATCATTAGTAATTATAGAGCACGCTAAAGGAAACTTTTTCTGACTTGTTGATTAAAAACAGCGTTTGGCATAGTTTCAATCTGATGCAAGGCATTGTTCAAACTTCATATTCTGAACCCGGGGACGGTGAAACCTCGTTGAAACCTTCAATGTGTGTGTGTGATGCAACACGTATACTCGTCAAGGTCAGGTAAATACACTTTTATGTTGTTAGCATTATTCTTTTTAATATGTTTTTAGTAATATAGTGTGGCGTAGCCAGTCTAATACTCAAATGCAGAGCAAAATAAATTAGCTCCCAGAATTCTTCTCCCAGGCTAGTGTGTGTGTGTGTCTGACACTTGTATCAGGGAAGTCCTGATACCAGTGTCGCCCACATGAAAAAATTCTATAGTTTACTATAGTAAATAAACTATAGTATACCATATATACTATAGTAAATATTGTAGTGTTTTTGAACCTTACTATAGTAGTTTTACTACAGTAAACTATAGTATACTACAGAAAATTCTATAGTTTACTATAGTAAATAAACTATAGTAACTTACTATAGTAAATCCCACACTATAGTATAGTAATCTATAGTATACTACACTGTGTAGTAACTTACTATAGTATTTACCATAGTACACTACAATGTCTGGGAAATTACTATAGTAAATCCCAAATTATATTCTAGTATATTATAGTATACTATAGTAATATATAGTATACTGTAGTAAATGCTGTAGTAAACTATAGAATTTTTTCCCCTGGGCAGATACAGGCATGAGATCTAATATGGACCAAAGCTTAACTCACACTTGGCCTTAACCACACTTGGCTCAACCACCAGCCTGCTCTATGTCCCTAAACCAGTCATCTTCTGAAGAGAAGAATCCATGTGAGGGAGGGAGAGAGTGGGCCTGGTGAGAGATGAGGAGAGTGGCTTTGGAGGTACTAGGAAAGGAGTGAGAGGGTGAAATGGAGGGACGGAGAGGTGGGGGGAGTAAGAATTCTGTTTTGGGCCCAATGGAATGCTTGTGAAGATCCAGACAACTTTATTTCTTCTGTTGATGTATTATTTCTCTCCTCAATTGCTTGCTTGCCACTGTGTGTGTGTGTGCAAATGGATAGAGCGAACGCAAACAGTGTGTGTAGAAATTAGATTTTTCCGAACTGCAAAATTGATGCAGACGCAACCAATGTCTACCATCCCTCTTTATCTGTATGACGCCCACACACGTGGACACGGAGGTATATCATGGGTAGTACTAAGTTCTGCTTCCCCACCTGTTGTAAACACATCACATTCTCCAGTGAGACTCAACCAACACAGAATGCTGGCCCATATCGTTAACCTCATGGCATAATTGCCTAAGTCATATTTAAAGGTCCATCTTGTATTTAGTGTCAAAAATGCCTCAGTCAAATAGATGACTTAGGCAGGTAGTGATTATGGAATGTAAAAAGCACTCTGATTGGCTAAGGATATAGCAACTGAGGCACAGTGAATCAGCAGCTTTAGGAGAGTATAGATGTATGAGTACAGAAAGACGGTTTAGATATCAGACTATGGCCAAAATATGACCTAAGCAATTATGCTGTGAGGCTAACGTTATGGTGGAGTGTATTTGTGTGTTATAAGTAAGACAAAATACAGAGAAGTCTGCTTAATTTTCCTTTTTTACATTTGTTTATTTGTAGTCTTGATTATTATATTTGTTTGTACCAAGTACAAATGTAAACCTGCCCAATCAAACAGATCCCCTCTTCAGGCACACCATCCAGCAGCCCTTCACAGGTCTCCACGGTCCTGAGATAACCTTACATTTGAAATGACCGGTGAAGTTTCTCTTAACTGTTTTTCAAACGCTGTTTTTCTCCCCACCAGTGGGTCATAGCAGAGCGCCGAGTGGTGTATTGAAAAAGAGTAGTGAAAAAACATGGTGATGTTCAAATGATGATCCAAATTTAATGTCAATCTTCTTTATTCTTCAAGTATCCTGGGCCGAAGGTCCTTCCCCAGGTGGGTGACAGCTTGACCAGGTCTGGAGCCCTTGCTCCCTAGAGTCTGTTGTTGTGGTTGGGTTGAAGATGGTGATGCAGTAGTAGTAGCTTCAGAGAACCTTCCCGCTTTTAGCTCTGATTTACGCTACTGGAACCCCGGCCCCTCCCACTTCCTGTAGTCACTCACGTCAGGCTAATTAGAGACCTTAGAGTGTGTGTGTGTGTGTGTGTGTGTGTGTGTGTGTGTGTGTGTGTGTGTGTGTGTGTGTGTGTGTGTGTGTGTGTGTGTGTGTGTGTGTGTGTGTGTGGACTGCCTCTCTGTGCTCCTGCCTCACATGACTTGTATGTCATTCTGTCTTAGACCTCACAAATAATATTTTGCCAATTAATTTGGCCATATCACACAGCCCTATGTTGTATGTATGGCATCAGTGTATGCTTTGTCTTTATGCATAGAATAATTTATGAGTCATGCATTGTGATCAGAAGACAGAAGAATAAGGCGTGTATTTGATATCTATTTGCTATTCAGTCATTAAGCAGATGCAATAATGCTAGGGTTAGGACATCTTGCTTTTGACTTCAAGCCACCATGACTATCCTGTTATCCTGCCTTGGAATATCAGATTTAAATTGAGTAGTGTCAACTGGCTCTATTTGGATTTGGTTTCTATGTTCTGCTTCTCATTACTTGAATCCTGTGAGAATCAGGTGCATGTTTCCCTCCAGTGCCAGCTTTGGCTGTGTGTTGGTCATCCCCTTTATTCTGTCTGGGAGCAGCATCCTTTTTGAAGAGCTTGACCTTTTGACCTGTGAATTTGTCAAACATACAAATAGTGCTCTCCAGGGACAGTCTTTGGTCAAGTTGACCGCTGAACCCGTTTTGGAGAAACAGAAGACTTACTTGTGGGCGTGCACGTATTCTCATGATACATTGGAAGTGATTATGAGGAAAATGATGAGTGATGGCTAACTTATAGTAAACCGCTAGAAACACTTACCAGGAGGTCAGCGTTTGTAAGGGCATCAGTGCTTCCCCTCGATAATGTCTTAGTCAAGGTGCAGGAGCGGGGGGGTTGCGATCTTCGGTGAGGGGGGGGGGTGCGATCTTCGGTGAGGGTTTCACTTCGCAAAAATATATACAACCACCTGATGCCGCCGTTTCAGTTCCATCCAAAAAGCTTTATGGCCTGACTGTTGTTGTGATCTTTATTTTTGGTACCTGAAGGGAGTATGTTTTCTTTCCATATGAGAGTTTTGTACTTTGTTAATACATAATAATGAAAAAATATTTATAAATAAATAAAAACCAATGTATATATATATTTTTAAATACATTGGTAGTCAAGGGGGGGCCCTATTGTTGTTAAGGCGGCCACCTTAACCATACAGCGCTGGGGGAAACACTGGGCCTATCTCCTTGGAATACATTTTGTGTTACCAGATTATGGGGAAAAAACGTTTTGACAAAAATGTGTATTTGTCTCCTTCCCTCTAATTTCATGTGTATCATTCCAGGTTAACCATGCACCTTGGCACGGTGTTCACCCTTCTTCCAGTGATGCTGCTCCTCAAAGGTTGGTATTCGATAATATTACAATTTGTTATTTCAAATAGAAGAACAGAAGGTTTGTAAGTTGTATGTTAGTTTGATGCCTCAGCACAATACTAAAAACTTAATTTAGAAAGCTTTGAAGAGAAGAAGATGATAAAGTTAAGAAACAAAGTGTGAACTATGAAGGGGGGTACTAGAAACAGGAATGTGTATGCATGTGTGGGTTGTTCTATTGGGGAGATTAAGTGGTGGGTGTTTCAGTCGACCGGTAAGTTGTCCGTTAGCTAATAAACCTGAGAGCACTTTGACCCTCAGACCACCTTGAAGAGAGCGCTACTGTGTGATTAAAAACACATTCAGTTCCTTTAGGAGATATATGTTGGAACGGCAGCTGCTGCTGCCAATAAAGTTAATGATGGTCGATTTGAGTGGAGGTCATATGCACAGCTCGTAGTTAATGCTGGCTTGTTTGCGCATCAAATTCATAACAAAGTTGTCGCCAACTGTTTAATTTGATTGCTTGGATCTGCTTTAAGCTAAACTCAGTCTAGCTTGTACTGTATTAGCAACATGGTAGAAAAGTAAGACAGGTGGCCTTGAATAGCTGATTTGTTCTTTAAAGATGGTTGGTTTGGCAGCTGGACCGTTCAACCTAACATACCAACGACGTTGAATGTTCGCAGCGTGCTCACAGTCACCAATCGCATCTCTCCCGCATTTTGTCATGCCCTATTTCCTAAAAGATTTGTCACTATGTCAGTTATTTGCGGTCTTCAAACCTCCACAGTAAAATTATCCCCAAATCTAGTTTGTTTAGGGGGATTCACTGAAATGGCGCCAGTTTCCAGAAGAGTTAGCATTTGTGTTTATTCTTATGGCTAATCATCAGTTATTCTCCTAAACAGACCGGTACTTTCCTCCAAGGTGCAAGGCCGGACTCGCAGGCTGACATGTACTTGTGTTGTGTTCAGAAATTACAGCTTTAGCACAGTCTTAGATATGTACCGCTGACCATTTTAAGACTTTGAACTTCAAAACTGTCAGGGCTGTCATCATCTCCACAACACCGCCCCCTTCTCAGCTGTGAAGACAACACAAATCACTTGTTACAGTGGCACAGCTCAACGACATTTGCATAGCTTATCGGAACACTCAATGAAGGCTATATCTTTGCCACATAACTTCCCCCCCTCATCCCACCCTTCACAACCCACTCGCAAAACCGTACAAACATTAATCCTCAAGTGCCATGGGATCACTTTCCTTGGCAGCTTTCCCCAAAGGCACTTCATCATGATTAACGATTCAATATTTTTAAAATACGCACATAGTTTGCACATCTCGCTAGTTGTAAAATGCATCCAAACCAGAAGGCGCTTGAAGTTTTCATTGTGACAATAACTTTCACCTGCCTTCAATCCTGGAATGTCATTGGTCAAGGTTCAGGAAGTCCAACGTTGGAAGAAAAGCAGTTGGGACATTGTGGGCTGAACCTCTCTGACTTTCAAAGTAATGCATCTTGGTAAAGCTAGCGTAGCGGTCTAGCATGGCGCAGCAACGTTACCCATTAAAATCAAGCTATTCATGTTAGCTCTTCATGCATGATAGCGCCATCAGGGGGGTTCTCCCACAGTGTTTATATATCAAACGCAAGGCAGTGTTGCTAAGGCTTCTTGACATACAGTTGTGCCCAGGGAGACGGGAGGGGCCCATTTAACGAGGTACAATGCTTTCTAAGGCCCTCAGAGGTCTCTGCAGGCCGGGCCCATCGCCTGGAATTAAGGTTAAAGGAAGAGGAACATGGCTTATTATGGTCACCTGTTTCACACTCACCTTCGATTAGTCAATCCATTTAACTAGAAACTCAGGTTCAGGTTAAACTGCCACATTTTTTCCCATCCATTTTTACCAGAGTTAACGGGGTGTCTCTCTCAGTGAATTATGCTCTGGTTAGCTGACACTTTAGAAAACACTTTAGTAGAAAACCGGGAGGCTAAAGGCCTAAAATGTCGGTGTGTCTGTGCTGATGAACACATTGTGTTGTAAATCTGTCTCCAAACTACTCATGACATGTTGTTTACAATGTTCGTGCATGTGAACCCTGACCTCCACTTGCCAGCGCATCCAGGCTGCTCGCTCCAGGAGATCCAAACCACCCGGGAGACCCTGTCCAAGATCAACGCGGCTGGAGAGAGTAAGTAGCAGCTTAGGATGAAACAGTACAACAGAAAATATAGACTCATGGAATAAAATACACCAAACATGAGGTATCATAGCATAGCATAATACAGTACAACATAGTATGTAGTAGCATAGGACAACATAGCATGTCATCTTACAAGACCCTAACCCTGCACACGACCCCTAACCCTGGCAGTGTTACAGCCGTGGGCTACCACTTGTGCTAGACAGGACTCGTATATAATCATGTTTGTTGTGTACATTACATAGTACCGCTGACACAAGCCCCTTCTGTCAGGGCTAGACATACCTCTGGCTGAGGACACGGTGTAGTGTTGGTCGGTACCGCAAGTATGTGGCGGGTCGGTTCAGACTCAAGTCTTTAGTGGGATCAGAAACATTACACCTGGGGATAATTTGATTCAGGCCAGATAGCCGGGGAACCCTTTAGACTGAAACACAAGGAGCCACAGTCTGCACACGCTGGTCGACAAGGATTTGTTGTCATCTCCTGGTTAGCATTTTTTTTTACCTGGTTTGACAAAATCTCTCCTTGTGGTCTCCCCTCCCTCACCCCCTCTTCCTCACCCACAAACAATCCAAGGTTAGAGAAGCCACACTGTGAAACAAATGACTTCTGAATAATTGTACAGATTACGTCCTAAGAACTTGTCCTGGATGTGTGTAGAACACATTGTTTACCATTACTAATTAATGGTATTGACTAGTAGGGGGCAAGTTTTGTGTTGAATCAATAGAACATGTAATTGGCATCAAAAAAGCATTGTGTAAATCAAGCCCCTAAGCCCCTCCCACCAAACGATGTCCAATAATCCACGCTTCTGATAGGTAGCTACAATACCAACCCTGATTGGTTGCTTTACGGCCGGCGAGTTGAACATTTCTGGTTCAAGTCATTAGGCACTCGTAATATTGTGTATTCTTTGAAGAACATTGGATTTAGAGATAGCCACTGTAGTGTTTTGAGTAATTTTATCATTTTTAGCATAATTATTTTACACAAGTATTGCTACTTTGCTACTTACTGCTCCTTTCAATTATTTTACATTAGTAACTAATACAATTCACTTTGGACAAATATTTAACCATTTCACCAGTAGGTAAACTGTAATGTTAGTAAATGACAGCTGCCTGTGTGTGCGCATTTGACTGTGTGCCTCTAAAGTGATGGAGTGCTCTGCACCGATGGACGTGGTCTTCCTATTGGACGGCTCCTACAGCGTGGGGAAAGGAAGCTTCGAGCGGTCGCGCCACTACGCCCTCAGACTGAGCCGGGTCATGGACATCGGACCGGACAAGGTTCTGACCCTTTCAACTTCTTACCCGACTTTACACACTAATGTTCATTTGCGTTTGTTATCCCACAATGCCTTGCTCTCCCCGTGGTCCTGCAGAACCTTTTCTCTTGTCTCTAAGATGACAGTACTACACTTTTGTTCGAGCTTTATACAGACATTACGGCATTTCTATTCTGAGAACAGAACATAAACACTTTAATATGATGGCCTCAACGTCCTATAAATGATTTCACCCACTGTTGTTTCTACATCAAGGTATGTTGCGTTCTTCCTGTCTGTTGCTAACTTCCTGTCCGATGATCATTTCCTACCTATTTGTAACTTGCTATTGTTTACTAACTTGCTTCTTGTTGCTAACTTGCTATTTGTTGTTAACTTCCTGTCCAGGTGCGTGTGGGCGTGGTTCAGTTTGGCTCCTCCCCTCGGCTGGAGATCTCTCTGGATGAATGTTCTTCCACAGAGGAACTGACCAAACGCTTGAAGAAGATAACCTACAGGTTCACCTTCGCTTCACCTTTGTCTCTTCCTTCTTCTCTCTTCTCATCTTCTTTTCTTCTCCCCAATCCACTTCTCTTCTCAGCTGCATTTCCATTCATGCTCTTAACTTCTCTTATTTTTTCTTGTTTGCTGCTTTCTCCCCTTTTTGCAGTTTTCTTAAAAAATGTCTTATTTGCTGTATTTTGTCTGTTGCCTCCCTCATTCTTTATGCTCTTCCTCTCTTTTTTGCCTAGCAACAAAATACAAACTCGGTGTAGAATCGTATCAAACTGTTGCCTAGCTGTTGAATGACGACGGAAAGCATGAGATCAGACAGTTAATATAACAAACTATGCTTCCTCTCACGCAAAAACACATGATCCGATTATATTACCACCATGCTGAGAAGCACAAGCATGCAAGCACACACACACACCCACACACAGACACACACACACACACACACACACACACGCACACGAACACACACAGTGACAGGGTCTCTGGGAGGTAGAACTAATTAAGTTCAGATTAGTGGTAGGGGGGCACCAGATATCGGATAAGCTCTTAAGATGACAGAGATGGCTGCTGAGCGCGTGTGTGTGTGTGTGTGTGTGTGTGTGTGTGCACGTGCAGTATTCAAGCCCATCGATGTGTGTGTTTGTATATCTCTAAAAACGACCTCCCATGAAACACCCACCCCATCAGACAAGTCATGTGTTCTTGGAAAAGAGCCAATGCATTGTCCACAGCCAGGTTGTTAAAATACATGAACCTACTGTTATTCTAAAAGAATTAACTTTAATTAAACACCTCCTCCCCCTCCCTCTCTGCCTCCTCCACCCCCCCCCCCCCCCCTCCCTCCTCCTCCCCCCCTCCCCCCCCTCCCCCAGGGGTGGCAGCACCCAGACGGCCCAGGCCTTCCAGTACCTCCTGAGGAAGGGCTTCCCCGGGGGCCGCAACTCCTCGGTTGTGTCCCGGGTGGCGGTCCTCCTGTCGGACGGCCGGTCCCAGGAGGGCTTCCCCAAGGGGGGGCTGGTCCAGGCGGCCTCCCAGCTCAAGGAGAGCGGGGTGGTGCTGTTCGCTGTGGGCCTGCGCCACCCCAGGTACCCCCGTCTAGAGCGGCTCTGTGTCACTCTTTTAGCCTCACTGATTTTAGATTAGATGGTTAATGCAGAGATGAATTGGTTAATGGCTAGAGGAGCTGGAACCTTCTAGGAAATGCAAGAAAATGATCTAAAGATAAAATCTGTTCCACGTTACTGCTGGATTGATGGATGAATTGATTGATGGATGAATTGATTGATGGATAGATGGGTGGATGGATGGATGGGTGGACGGGTAAACCAACCAACTACGTATGCATAGACAGATGAATATATTTAATATACAACATCAACATTTTTATAGAATTTGATCAAACGTGATTCATGCGGTCATATTTTGTCTTAATGAAACAGAATAAATATAAAATAAGCGGAAATAAGTGCATTAACAGAGGATTTGCTGATCAAGGAGGTAGAGGCATTCAATAATAATAACTCGCTTCACTAGAGCAGGAAAAAGCCACCGTAACATATTGTGATTGGCCTCAGTGCAAATATTTTCGTGGGGCACCCCTCGCCCCTCCTCAACCTTCAATCCTCTCCTCTTCCAATGAACCTGCCCCCATGCTTACTGCGGTGCTGGGGGGAGAAGGAGGGAACGTAGGCAAAGTATCACCTTCCTACATGAGGCCCTGACTGCTTCTTTGCATTAGTTGCAGGAAATTTGAAAGCATATCTGGGTTGAAATCCTCTTGCATTAGTTAATCTTACCTCCTTATATTATGTTAGCAGTTAACACCAAGGGCAACTTTACTGCTACCCTTTTCTTCTTAAATTCAATTGAAACTAATTCCAAGCAGTATATATATTGGGAAAGTAATTGGGAATGTACAAAAAGGCACTGCTTATATCTCGAGGCAAGCAGAGGTGAGCTTGGAACATTTTTGGGGGTTTCCCGCTATCTTTAAAATAAACTAATGCAAAACTGCCAAATCCTTGAAGAAGAACCTGCTGATTGGTCTGTCCCTTTCTAGATGGGAGGAGCTACACAAGCTGGCCAGTGCACCAATGGAGAGCCACGTCTTCTTCGCAGAGCATTTCTCAGACGCCGTGAACGGCCTGTGCACCACGCTGACCTCCTCGTCCGTCTGTGATGCCACACCAACAGGTACTATAGCAGCCTAGTAAGACTGCAAGAACGGCACCTCCACTGGGGAATCAGAGTTAGACCAGTGACCGCTCTAATCGGATTGGCTAAGATTAATGACAGGGCATAAACAACAACAAAACGCATAACATAGCAAAACATCTTCAACTCTGTTTGTATGTCTCTCATAACTCTTTATTTTTTCTTTCTCTCCATCTCTGTTTCCTTCTGTTTTGTGTTAATTGTCAAGGTTTTTCAGTTCACCATCCAAACTAGGACACTTAAAAAGTTGAACAATGTCAAAGTTGTGAGCCCAGTTGGAACAAACTTACAGATTGGACCATAAATAGTATTACAATTTACAACTTGGACACATTTAAAAACATGTGGGACTATGATAATAGATTGTTTTGTCCAAGCATATTTATATTTTTATGTCACTGGCATAACTTCAGTTTGTTCAGATGTTCATGAGTAGGAAAAAGTGTCAGTTGCCATTAACACGAGTGTTCAATAAAGCGCTATTGTTTATTTCCACGCTGTGTCAGGCTGCCAGGTGCGCTCGTACCCATGTGAGAGGAAGACTCTGGAGAAGGTGAAGGAGCTGCACGGGAACTTCATGTGCTGGAAGGGGGGCATGGGCGCCTCCACCTACACCTCCCTGTGTCCACACTACAAGTGAGCCCCCCGGGGAGACACACACACACACACACACACACACACACACACACACACACACACACACACACACACACACACACACACACACACACACACACACACACACACACACACACACACACACACACACACACACACACACACCATATTGTCATCAGGCCGACATCGCCCCTTCTATCTATTAAACCCCTATCCCCTATTGAGAGACACAAAGCCTTTCCTCTTATGTCTGCCCATCCTATTGCACTCCTGGCCACCCCTGGAAGGAGGGATCCCTCTTCCTCTGTGTTCCTTGCTTAAGTCATAGGCTGTTGTTTACTGTGGGCCTGTGAAGCACTCTGAGAGTGCTACACTAGTGTGCTACACAAATACAATTGACTTGTCCTCTTCCGGGAAAAGGTCTGCACTTTGTGGATGTCTGGCTCTAGTGTTTACTGTGTTGAATACACTTTCTAACCTCTCTGATTATGCAGCACTTATGCACCAATACTCCTACAACAACAATTTCTCTTGTAACCCCAAGCGTACGTCTGATGCACAGCAGACAGGCAGCAAAATGCTAAAATAGACTACACAGGAACGCGTAGTCTTAATTTAATAATGTAAAGATTAGCAGCTTTAGTTTTTTTGCAGTGTGAAGAATTCCCATCTTGTCAAATTTGTATGTAAATATCTTTGCTAGAAGTCATATTTTGCATTCCTGCTTACAATCCCATTGTAGTCCGCCTACACTTTGGAGGTGGGGGGTACCATGATACCCCCGCAGGGTTCATGTTGCGCCCCGCATCATATACAGGAAATGTGTAACTGTAGTTATAAAGAGCCCCCATCAAACGACAGCCCTGGGACCCTCCTATGCACCTCTCGTTTACTTCACATCCGCTCGCTAGTTTCAATTTGCGACCATGGACAGGATGCGGATTATAGTCGAGGTACAGAAATACAGCGAGTTGTACGAGCCCAGACCTTGTGCATGCATACAAGGACAGCTTAAAGACAAGTTTGGCTGGACGTTTGCCCCTGACGACATTGGCCTTTTAAACGGCGTGTACTGTAAGCACAATGCCCTCGGGAATGTTCTCATAGTTATGTATTCCATGTTCTCCTATATGCTTCTCTTGCTCCTGTACATCGACTAATCCCTTAAATCCTGCGCTCATTGATTCATATCTGTGTCTGAAATTAAAGACGGGGCACTGATGTGTGCGGAAGGGGGGGGTTCACTACATTTCCATTTTAATTACTAAGGTACATGACCTTTCACTGTGTTTAAACTGAAATGAGTGATTTTCACGTTTGTAAATTACATACCATTGTGTGTGTGTGTGTGTTTTGCAGGTACACAAAGGCTTACACAAGGCACCAGACAGTCTGTCATCGAACCATATGCCCAGGTGCCAGATACCTTGTCCCTCTCTCTGTTTCTTTCTGTATCCTTCTCTCCATCTCCAGGCTTATCTTAATTATATCTCCATCCCTCTCCCTCCTTCCTCTCTTTCTTTCCGTCTCAGTCCCGCTATCTTGATTGTTGAAAAGCAATATTGCTCTTCTTAATTCTCTTTGCCCTCTCTCGCTCTCTCTCTCCACGCCCTCCCTCTCTCCCTCCCCCCCCTTGATGTCTCCCTCCCCTTCCAGACCCATGTGACTCTGAGCCCTGTATGAACGGGGGGACGTGTGTGTCCGAGGGTCCGGAGGGCTACCGCTGTGTCTGTACCCCGGGGTACGGGGGAGACCCCCACTGTGGTGCGTACTGAGAACCCCCGACCACGCTCCCCTCACACTGACCCCTCTCTTGATAATGCACCGGGAGCCGTCTCCCGGAGGAGGACACGTGATAATGACCTTTTTAATGTCAAGATCAATCCATCACCTTATCGGGTAAAACAGCAACACAAAGTGCTTTACAAGGTAAACACAACAGAATAAGAACAATGAACAGTGAAACAATCTGAATCCCAGATTTAGAGCGTTCGGTAAAAAGAGTCAATCTGAAAAGTCGTTCTGTTCTGTTTAAAGATAATATTTACACAGCGCTTTTCTAACCAGTGGCCACTCAAAGCGCTTTACAATACTGCCTCACGTTCACCCGTCCATGCACACATTCACACACCGACGGCGTCTCGCTCAGGGACACCTCGACACTCGCTAGGAGGAGCCGGGGATCGAACTAGCAACCCTTCGATTACCAGCCAACCCGCTCTACCTCCTGAGCCACTGATGGTTGCACGTCCCCGTCCCCCCCCC